>NW_009209087.1:112876-117780 GCF_000690835.1 Fulmarus glacialis
GTTAATAGGAAGAAAATCAACTCCATCCCAGCTGAAACCAGGACAACTACCCAAGGACTTCTCCTACAAAGCAATGCATCTTCGCTTTCAACTCCCTCGCAGGATGTGGTGACCACAGAAGTAGCACGAAGGCCACCGGCGTGCAGCACCTGGCGCGGCACCCAGCTGCAGTTCGGCGCGGCGGCACCCTGAGCATGTCTAACCACAGCCACGCCGGGCTGCTCGGTGTCTGCGGATGCAGCTTGCTCGGGCACTTAACCATGTTAGAGGAATGTTATTCCTTGCCTCGTTATTTGGAATTGATTTCAGGAGAGTGAAAGTGGTTCCTGTGCTGACCCCTCTTGGCCCTTGAACCCACAAAACTGTTAATATCTGAATTTTAATCTCTGGAAGGAGGGAACGCAGCAGTTGTGAGCAGTATTTTAAGCCTGATAGGGTGCAATTCCCTAGTCCGCTGTAGGCAATGGCAGAGCCCAGTAGAAGTACAGCTTGTAGCCAGAAGCATGTTCACAACCAGCAATGTTTAGGAGGCAGCAACGAGATAAAATGGGGGCAAAAAAAGAGATAACTGCATGCTCCGGAATTGCCAATATCCTTCCTGAAATCTCCATTAAAGAGGTTCTCAGCCATATTACTTTACTGAAGTGACTGGGGAGAGCTCTTACCTAGCATGAGCATTGTACGATTCCAGGAACAGCAGGTTTTCTTTCGCTTGACAACATCAAATTTCTTGCTCTTGAAGAAATGAGAGTTGTCCATGGAGCAGTGTTGACCTGAGCTGTTGCGCTCAAACGTTTCATTCCTCGGATGATCCTGGGCTCGCCAGGGGCTGTACTCTTCAAGCCTTTCTCAAATGATGTGAACACTTGGGGGTCAAGTGCTATTTAGAAAGAATAGTGGTGCCAGAATTTGTTCATGTTGTTGAGAGATAAGTGTATTGTGCGTAATGATGTCTGCTAAACTTTTCATAGCCCTTGCTTGCTTGCTGTCTCCGACACACACTCACATGTGCAATGTACAGTTACTTTTCTTTGTCAGAATACAAACCATCACTGTTTAAGTGTAAAATGACATTTAGGTGTATGTATATATTTAAGCAAAATATGTTTCCTATTAACACTAATTGGCATAAGAGTCTTGCTTTAAATGCATAGATTTTAATCCTAGAGAGCTTCCTCCGCCATTGAAATGTGTGCTTGTACAGGAGAAATTTGAAAGAAAAAGTAAGTGTGGGAAGAGGAATGAATCTTTTAAAGCAAAGGCGGGAGAGAAGTTAAGGAAATTTTAAGGCAGTCCGAGTTGTCCTTTATTCCATTCCACTGCAGGTCCGTCAGTTTTCAGGGGTTTCTGCAGAGAAAAAAATACTATTCCAGAGGAGTGTTGGTGTCCAAGCCTAGCTCTCACCTCCAGTACTGCTCTGTAGCAGCACGAAATACCAAGGGAAGCTAACTGAAAAGCAAACGTCTCTCTCCAGTGGAGACCACAGGGTTCAGTTAAGTCTGAAAATCTGGCTTTTTAATTCATTCTCTCTTTGGATTTTGACCATGTGGGAAACCTTTATTCCTACTTGCACAGAAATTTATTAAATGGATGGGAAATGTAGCTTCTTAATATTTAATTTGCTTGGTGATTAAAAGAAATTAGTTTCAACCATTGAGCAGTTTAGCAGACCTCCATTAATTTTTATAAGGAAATATTTGCCTGACTTCTTTCTGTGAATTTATATGAAAAGAATAATTATTAAATCTTCTCCCATCTGTGTGTTTTTGATAAGGACATCTCTAATGTGAATAATCAGAAACTGAATCCTAATCAAATGCTAATGTGTTAAGTGTAATGTAGTCCATACTTCATAAATAACTTGTGGATTGTGGAGTTAAAATAGTGGAATGACAAAGCCCAGAAGTATTTTAGATACAAAACTTATTTTCAGATTTTTGAAGCAACCAGGCAGAATCAGGAACTTAATTCAGAGTTTACTTAAGCATTTAGGTGTTTAAGCCATGTCGACTTACAATGTCTTTGGAAGTCTGTGCCTTTCTTTTTTAAACCATTAGTGAAGAATAGAACCTATTGCATTCGCTCAGTTTTGAGACAGTGCTGAGATAATTTACAGTGATAACAGCGTCACTGCAGAGCTAAAATGGAAAAACCTTTCTTTTGGTATGTGTGTAATGAAAAGTGTGATGTTTTCAAATACTGAATGACCAATGAATCAGTATTTCCCGATGTTTTTCAGACACAGTATGATAAAGTAGTCTTCCAGATTACTGATTTTAGGTTTGTATTAATCTTTTTCATCACACCTTTATAAGTAAGGCTTTTGTTATTGCTTTTTTTGGTACACTGAACTGGTAATCTGATCTCACTTCTTGAGACTTAAGCATCATTCTGTAAATACAGCTTTGGGCTAGAAATTATTTTAATTTTTGACAGTTTCCATATGATTTTCATTGTTTGTGCCCACCACTAAATTATCTCAAAACATTGTACTGTGGCTAACGGCTAAATTGGGTCTCTCAGAGAAATGTTGTAATTCTTAGGCAGCATTTATTCGTATATGATTTAATAAGACAGCACAAGAACTAGATGAATGTAATTTGAAACGTGAAAGTGGAAGGAGAAAATTATTTGCTTTCCAGCCAGAAGCAAAGGGAGCATTTTTTTGACTGCCACCTTCTTTGCCTTTCCTGTGGCTCTTGCGATACCCCAGTGGCGAAGACATAATGGTGGTGACTCAGCTATGGACAGTGTTCAAAACAGCCACCACCAGAGGAGCATTGTATGAACCGATTGCTTATGAGTGCTATTTATTGCTTATCATCCGTAGGGCTGTACCAGAAGAGACTGCAACTGAAATCAGGGCTTTTTGTGGTGCAACCTGCTCAGACCCACGCTAAGAGATAATGGCTGCCCCAAGTGCTAACAGTGAAATAATATGGTAACAGTGAAATAATTATTGGTGGCCAGACCTTCTTACCAGATGGGGGAATCTAGAAGACCCTTAAAAGAGTCAGAAATGGGGAATTCTAATTTGCAAGCTATTGCTGCAAGACTCTCTTTTCCCACTAATAAATCAATGAACTGAGGAGGTAAGTTTTGTCTGAATTTCAGTGTGTAAACAGGGTAAGTAAAGACTGTAAAGACAAGGGGTACGTTGACACTACCACACGGACAGGTCCCCCAGCACTGAGCTGTTGTTGAACCAGGTGATTCAGGTTCTTCCTGGGCTGGAGCTAGAGCAGCACAGGTCCCAGTGTGGGCTGCAAAATCTCTCTGAGATGCTGGGTAAGGGCTGTGCTAACAGCCCAGCTTCTACAGTGTAGCACTTCTTGCAGGCGAGACCTATTTAATGGAAAGAAACCTGGAAAAGCCATAATCAAACCGCTCACAATGTGCAATGGACCTTGCCTGCAGCACAGGGCAGGTTTGTGCTGCGCTGGGTTTGCACTGCACAGGTATTCCTTGTAGTGCACAACTGTCTCTCTGCCAATATTATTATTGATGCTTTATATTAGATCACATATCCTAATTGTTTTCTGATTCCCCTGTTGAGAAAGACTTTTAATCTTCCTTCACATGTCTTGGTTTAGTACTGTAGTGGCACCTACACTTCTGCCCCTGGGATGGCGTGCACCCAGGAGGTGGGGGCATGTCCTCTGTCTCCCTTCCAGAAGAAACTATGTGTGTGTGTGTGTATCTCTGTATAGGGAGAGCATGAGCAGGCAAACCCATAAAGAATTTAATTAGGTTAAGGATAAGTTTCAAAGAGGATATAAGCCTCTAAAATGTAGACATAAACAGAGCTTGCCATGGGGCATATGCGTCCTTATGCTGCTGCTGAGGACACTGCAGAGGCAGCTACTGGCTTCTGTCTTAAAGACCAAGCTGTGGGCCAGAGATCATAGCTTGCGACAAGCTCTGAACTCTGCTCCGCTCTTTCAGGCTGTATAATTTTTTTTTTTTTTTTGCTTCCATGAAACAATAAGGTTTCACTTTTACTTTGGACTTCATCTCAAATTTATCTTGACCATTAGTCATACCTTTTATATGAATCTATAAATAAAAATCAGACTGAAACTCTGCCCCCTCCTGCCTGCCAGTATACTACATGCTACAATAAAATGCTTCTCAAGCAAACTCTTGCTTCTTGCTAAATAGTCTGACTCATGTTTTCTGGTTAGGGAAAAGGGAGTGGCATCCTGCAGGGGCTGCGAACCCAGGGCAGCTCCATGTGATACAGTGAGTGTGCAGTATGGAAAGGAAAATACAGTCTTTGTTTGCTTAGCTTTCTGGTTGAAATGTAATTAATGGCAAATGGGTCAAAAGTATGGATTATAAAATCATGGTGTAAGTGAAATTCATGTGTTAATAAAGAAGTCCTAAAATGTCTTTTTTTTAAATCAATGTAAGGCTATTAAAAAACCCCCTCCAGTCGGATGACTGAAAAAGTGCAGACACATGGAAATATTCTTATAGTTTCCAGATTATTTTCATTCCAAGGTGTTTAGAATAGCTCCATTTTTATTTTAAATTTTTATTTTGTTTTGGGAGTTATTCCTGGTTAGCAATAATTTCCAAATTTTCTCATAAGCATGATCAAAATGTTAAGATACTTAAATTCGATTAAATATTTAAGTAACCATCTCAGAAAAAAAAATGCATAAAATCTGTCAATACATTTTAAAAGTAACAAAGGAACATTTGTGAAAATCCTCCCCCAAAATTACAGTAATGACAACTTTTTTTCTTTTTAGATGTTGTTTTCTTTCTTTGTTAGATTTTTGATCAAGTCTCTTGGTACAAGGAAAAGATCTCAGAAATATGCAGGTCTTACTTTGTGTATTAATATCTAAACCAGCTGTAATTTAAAAGAGGTGGAACCAATCTCTTGCATTCAGGTT
>NW_009209088.1:0-304 GCF_000690835.1 Fulmarus glacialis
GGTGCGGGGGCTACCAAAGGGGATTGCAGAGCTGAACCCTTTATAAGTCTCCTGCCCCATCACAGAGGACGATTCCTTGCTCTGAGATCTGCGACTCGGGAAGGCAATGAATTCCACGGGAAAAACGATTCATGACAGAACTATTACTCAGTGGCTCTTCATTACCCTTGCGAGCTCTGCAGCCGTGGGCAGGCGCGCTCACGTGGAGCCGGCCTGGGCAGCAGGGGAGAATACCAGCAGGGATCCAATGCCCCCTCCAGCCGTGGCTCGAAGCAAACCCCAGCGAGAGCGGACGCCCGCTGCC
>NW_009209088.1:490-14879 GCF_000690835.1 Fulmarus glacialis
GACTCCCACCGAGAGTTATTAGTTATTAAAAAGCAATCAAATGAGGCTGGCTTTGGAGTACATTTGTTAGCCATATGATATCAATTAAGCCCCAGTCTCCTGACTGCAAGGAATTGACATTACCTCATACACAAGCAGAATTAAATTCCTTCTCTCCCTCTCCCCCTCTTTGAAGTTGGTAATGCCAAATATCTCCCACGTTCCCGGGAAAAACGTTGCAGTTATCCTGAATATGTGGATGCCTTCAATTTGTAATTAATAGAGCTACGTAGCAAATGCTTTTGCTGGAGTATGCGGCAGCAGTGAAGGATTCGCTTGGCCCTACAGTGCTAGAGAACGTGGTTATCAGTCTGTTGAACAAAGCAGGGGGGTCAGCTGAGCAGCTGCCCACCGAGTCCCAGGCAGACTCACGGGTGAGATGTTATACCGCTTGTTAATTACCAGAGAAAGCGAGGGGTTTCTTCACTCACACATAGTGGGTTGCCACTAACGGCAAACACGCCTTTTCTCAATGCTTTGCAAAGCCTAACGCTGCAGGCGCTCGCTCCCATGTTGTGGTCTGAGGCTGCCACTCTGCTGTCAGCAGCATTACATATGGAAGCGGACCGCAGAGGTGGACCAGAGGCCACAAATAAGACATTGAGCAGGTAAAATGTAGCTGCAGCTTTTGCAACAATGAATAAAATTAATATCATCTACGAGCTCCTACAGAGCTATGAAATGGGTTGAAAGTTTCCACCCTCTCACACTGGAGAGGAGTTCGTATCTCAGACACCACACTTGACATCAGCTGGAAACCCCAACAGAAGGGTTAAGACTTGTATTGACAATACGATGTTATTTTAACAGGTTTCTAAATCTCCCAAATAAGCCTCATTTAGATTTCACTACAGATCTGTAGCACGGCCTGGAAATGCTTCTGTGATACTGAGCATCAAGACGTTTCCTTCTGGTACCTCTAAGGTCGTCAAACTGTCCTGTACGCACCCAGCAACTCAGTCCGGCAAAGCGATACAAGAATCTACATAGAATATTTTGTAGACAAAAGAATTGCTTAAGTGAATGCCATATTTCCTTTTCAAGGCAATTTTATCTCTTCGTGGCTTGTTTTTTATCAAGCTTGCCTATTTTAATACCAATGCTGCAATTTAAGACTAAAACAGGGAGAATACTTTTGTCGGCCAAGTTGGCAGAGGTTTTGTATCTATAGTGCTATGCAAAATACATATACACAACTGTTCTATCAGAGTGCAAATTCCAAATCAATTGAAACTAATATATTCTAGATTAAGAGCTCTCTTGCCAATTAGTGGAAAAATACCCATTATCAATTGCCATGGATGAAAATATTTTTTTCATAGTTATGTCAAACATTCGGATATTTTTATGAGTGAGAAAACTACCATAAAAAAACCTGCTGTAAAACATTCCTGTTCAAAACGTGGATATTCAAGGTTATGAACTGTGGTTTTAAGAGCAGACTTGTTAAAAGCAACAAAGCAGTGTGGAACATTTTTGTAGTTATGTAAAGAAGCTGTACTCTACACATAAACCTGTGTACCTGACATGCCCTGTAATGAGATTTTATACAAATATATATTTTATATGTATTTTTATGTGTACTATGCATATATATTTATACAAAATTAATACTTGTTGGAAGTTATTTAGCTTCTGCTATACAGTTCAGTTATGGCATCTTCATTGCTTTATCCTGTTTCTATGACTTGAGATGATTTATTGACAACATAGTGCGCTGTAGGGGAAATCCTACAAAATTTTAGACAGATTTACTGCACCGTATTACTTACCAATACATCACACATTCATTATTTCCATCAGCTGGGACCAGGGCTCAAGTATTGCATTTGGGATTTGTATTTTAGGTGTACCCAGGTTTGTTGCTGGCAAAAGGGTTTTGTTTCACAGTCATAAAGAAAAGACCTATTCGCAAATCCTACCTTTCTGAGGCCCATGGATGGAGGGATTTTCACTTCCCCTTCAGGTCCAGTTCAAGGGCTGAGGTAATATTTATGGCTTTGATAAGGTTTCAAGCAACTGGACGAAAGCCAAAGATGAGACAAAGATGGCTGAAAGGATCCGGCCATCGAACGAAGCACCGAGACCAGACAAACCGGGGTCCAGCTGTTCTTACCTTCTCCTGTAAGACCTTTTGCTTTAAAAAGTCTTTTCCATCATAACCCATAGGATAATGCTCATCTGCACCTTCTCCACAACATATTCTCAGGCGCAGGTCACACCATCTTCAGAACTGGGCACAACCAAAGGCTCCATGATCTCGGCTGCAGTTGCCAGTGTGTCGAAAGCTGGCATCCCAGCACACCAACACAGAAGATAAAAGCAACCCCATTTCCCACTGTCATAGAGATTTTAAGGAGGGGTTTCTTTTTAAAAGACGTGTAGATGAGGCGCTTGGGGACATGGTTTAGTGGGCATGGTGGTGTTGGGTTAATGGTTGGACTTGATGATCTTAGAGGTCTTTTCCAACCTTAATGATTCTATGATTCTATGATTCCTCTTGAAGCACAGAGGTGATGTTCAAACAACGCTTACGTCAGGTGCTACTAATATCCAGTGGTGCCCAAGGAAGGGGTGAAAAGCACAGACCCATCGCCCTGTGTCCCACAGCGAACGCCAACAGCCTCTTGGCCACACTCCCATGATCAAAATGGAGAGCACAGACCTCACGTGGGACAGCAAGCATAGTGTACGGGAAAAGCGAGCGGTGCAATGAAAGAAAATCTGGTTTTGGGGGAGTTGGTTTATTTGATAGGAAAGGTCAGCTTAAGGGGGAGAAAAACCAGAGGATGTGAGAGGACACAGTAGTTGTAGAGGCTGCTGATACCTGGGTTTCAGCAAGGAAACTGAACAAGCTCCACAATCCTGAACGCAGAAAACTGAAGTGAGAAAACCGTGGAGGATTCAACAGGCCAAGTAATGGTACCAACAGAAAGCAGCTTTCTGCAAAGACACGGACATCCAACCCCAGCTCAACTCATTATTACATGACCTCAGTTTTAGGGTTTCGGCCCCTGACATAAACCTATTCAAGCCAGGTCTACTTTTACATTATATTTTTGGCTGGTATTCAAATATCTCCACCATCAATCTGGTCTCTCTTTCCCAGCCACATCTCGACTCCCTCATTTGTTACAAATAGGAGCAGGGCTTACAGAGGCAGCAGGAGCCTTCATGCAAAGCCCTCCCCGAGTACTGTAATACCACGCGCTCACCAAACAGATGTGTGTAATCAATGTGTCTGCCCTTCACTGGCAAAATAAAGCTGAGTTAAAGTTGTCCAAATAGCCTTATGTTTGACATTTCTGAGCTTTGGAGTGCTTGACTTTCTAAAATCAAGGTAAAAAAACTTGAAGGACAAGAATATTTGTCACCAAGGGCAGGTTTTTAGGAAGAATCCCTGGCCAGCCTCAGGAACCAGCATTGCCCCAAAACACGCTGCCCACCAGTCTCCAGGTGCTTGTGGCCATATTTCTTCCACTGATGCTCGTCGAGCACGAGAAACTGCTAACAAACCATCAGATTTTCAAATGCTCTGGATGATTTTAAATGTTTCCACTGGTGCAAGTCTATAGCAGTCTCTCCAGTACCAAGGCAGAGGATCTGCCCGGAATGGAAGCACCACTCCAAGAGAAATATTGAGAGTTTTATTGCAATTCAGATTGAGTGGTTGGTTCTATTACAGACAGTATAGAGCAGAACTTAGAGACCTATAGGAAGGAAATAAAAATCAGCCATGATATGCTAAGTTTTCAGTTTGGGGCAGACACAAACACAAAGGCACATATTCAGTTGCATACATAATGGCAGAACAGGAAAGAATAGGGTGATTTTACCCATTATCACTATATCAGAGTGAAGAATCGTGCACAGGGGAGCAAACAGATTTTAAACAGCTTTAAAGATTTACTACTGATTTAAAAAAAAAGTTGCACAGCATGTGCATAACCTATTAACTCATTGCCACATGTTATCAGTGCGTTCAATAGCTTAATAGGATTCACATACAAATTAGACATTTCCACAGAAAACAAGAACATCAGATGGTCCTGAATGAGGTGAATAGGTTTAAAAAGCTGTAAACACTCATATTTCAGGGCAGACTCATGAGACTGGATAAAAAAAGTCCTCCAGTGGGCAGGTATAGCATTACAAGACCATCACCTGTAGCCTGGAGCACAAGCCACTTTCGAAGACCTGACAATGCACAGCAGAGCACTGCTCTGCCTGGTATGGTAATTCCCAGTTACTGAAGGGACTCGTATTACATTTTACTGGGTCTTCTTACATTTACATCTGAGAAAAAATAGTATTTGCTATCCTTGAAGTGCACACAAGAATTTTTGGCTGCTTACCCACAGAAATGTAAAATTGCACAATTTGCCTTGGGTTTTCTACTGGCATTATCCTGCCCGTGCCCGGCGCCTCTGAGCTGCTTCCAGACAAGAATTCCTGATTCTCTGGAGTGAGGCTGATGGTGAAGCACAGCACACTGAGCCTTGAAGCTGTGGTTAACCCATAAACAATTTAGCAAATTGCTACCGATATCTCAACATTTCTAAAGGCATTAATCTGCAGCCCAGCATTATTGTTATTACCTTCTCTCTGATAATCTCCAAAATCCAGTGCCTTGAAGCCCATTTATTCACATGCTTTCAGTGGGGCCCATGGGCTATCAACCCAAGCACTGAAAATCAGAGGTGGGACTAACCTGATTAAACCTTTCTTCTGACCTTAGCAAATGTCCTTTGATACTGGCACTGCCACCAGCCCATCCAAAGATGTTTTGAGAAGGAAGCGGGGACGGAGACCTGCAAGGAGCCTTTAACCCTGTCCCTCTGCCGCCCCACTGGTCCACCTGACTGCAGCTTCAGCCAGGGCTCATCTCTCCATCATCTCCTCTTCATCACTGACGGCATCCAACCTGCCCTCGGCAAGACGGCGCAGCAGTGGCAGGGAAGATTGCTGACTGCTGACGATCCCAAGGACAGCAGCATTGGTGGGACAAGGGCAGGGGCCAGCTCAGTACTGTTTTGCCTTTGGCTGTTGCAAATGTTGCTGGAACGTGCCTGGACACCAGGTTCACCACTCAGGGAAGCACCAAGCAAAATGAAGGTGGGAAGGGGAAAGGGGGCAGGGAAAGTAGTATCTATTTTTGGACATTAAAAAAAAAAGAAAAAATTCACCAATGTTGGCAAGGAAAAATACTTGATTTGAGGTTTGCAAGAAAGCAATTATATTTTAAAGCTGGCATGAAGCTTGCCCTTTGCCCCACTGGATCTAATCCAACGCCAGCTGAAATCACTTGCCCATGGCTTGCACTCGGGGTTTCACATAAGTCAATACTTCACATAAAAACTCACAGTGCAAAATTACCCAATAGATCTATTTGTAATAAGTACCTTTCTATAAAATGTTGAGCAAATAAGCCCTTATATTTTTAGGATCATTTTAAATGTTTACCATAAAATTTTACTATGCATTAAACTTAATTACCCAAATTAAATTCTCAATTATTGTACCTGTGCATACTGCTTTATTTTTTGCTTCACTAATGCCAGATGGTACAGCTATGCGTTTTTATTTTGAAATCTTGATTGCATTTATTCAGTTATTTTGTGTTGGTGGTGAACTAATGATAGAACCTGGTTAAGCTTTAGTGTTACTGACAGAGACCTCGCAGGCTATACACTGCCAATCATGGCTGGCAACACGCACTGGGCCTTTTTTTGAAGAAAGGCTGCAGTGATCAAACAAATGGGACTGAAAAGTCCTGTCTGCTAGGACCTAATGTTGAATCAAAAGCAGATTTCCATTTTGGAGCCAAATCTTTCTTGAAACCAGGTTTTCAGAGCTGGAAACATTACATCACCTTGGGGGGAAAGGGAAAGGATACAACAAGAAATTTTAAGGCAAATAAGCCTTATAGTTTGCCAAGCAGATGACTGCTGACGATTAATTTTATTTATGCATTTATGGAACATCTTTTACATTTTTATATCAAGCATAATAACCTCCTCTCCCCACGCCCTGAGCCTCCACCGTAATAAACTACTGAAATAGGAAGTTACATTCTTATTCTTTTGATTTGAAAACTGAGCTCTCTATTTCTCTAAACGTTGTAACAGGCATATATTTTCTGGTAAGCTTAATGATGAGCTCTGCTAGCCATACAAATAATACAAACATAATTCACTGCAAAGATATGCCCCTTTCAGAGACCACTTCATTTACTCTTTGTAGTAGCAAGGAGCTGAAAAATCCAGGCATGAAATCATGTTTTCCAGCTATGCTTCTTGTTATATTTATGGTCTCTTTGGTAAAATCAAAGGAATGCACTTCTGTGTAATGGGGCATAGTTTGAATGGCACAGTAACCATCATGCCATAAAATTTAGAGTTGGGCTGCTTGATTACAAAAGCATGTCCTCACTCCAGCCTCTGCACAATGCAGCTGTTTAAATCACTGGGAGTTTAAAATTGGAGTCACTTGAGAACTAAAATTGCATGTGATGGCAAAATGGTAGACGATATTAAGTCTGGGCTGCCAATTTCAGAGCAATTTCTAGAAGTCTGAGAGCTTACTGATCAAACTATGGGATGTAGAACACGCAGCACTCATTAAACTCTTTCTTTTGCTTGCATCATGAGATTTTCTATCTTGGCACTTCACTGTGAGACTCCTTGAATTTAGAAATAGGTACCAACAAACGAGAACGAGATAACGAGATTTTGAGGAATGGAGCCTTTAACTTCTGCTGTTTTTCTCCTGAGCTATGCTCTCTGCTGCCACATGTTCATTTATTACTGTGTTGGACAAAATCTTGCAATCCCTACTTGGTTTAAAAATGTTCATGACGTGACAATCCCGTGTAAATTTTTAAGTAGGTAACGACATGCTAAGGCAATGATCGCCCTCCTTTTCCTTTTAGGTGATGTACCACAGTATGGCATCCCAGAAACCATCAGTCAGACAAGGGACGGGGGTTTACAACATCTGGTACCTCACGCTGACGTAAGGAGGTGGAGCTCCGCCGTGACCACCAGGCTCTACGCGGTAGGCACCAAGGTAAGGTGCTTTTCCACAAGCCTCCCACTATTTTTTATGCTCACGTTTATCTGTGCCATGGCTTAGTTTTTACAGTGGAGCCACCCCCAATCGCATCATCTCTGCAGGTGGATGGGGAGTGGCCTCCTCCACCATGTTGCTCCCCCCTGGGCGCACGTGGCAGAAAGACCTGGCGAGGTGACACCTCATCACACACTACAAGTTACAATAATTGCATTGTTATAATAAACTACAGGGGCTTTTTTCTTGTATTTTCATCAGAAAGCACCCAAACCATGTAAGCTGTCAAGGATGCCCAGGATGACAGATATTGTGGCTCAATAAAACTCAATAAAAGCAGTTTAATAACATGCTTTTGCTGCTTTTCCGAACTACAAATAATAAATAGCCCTAAATCTTTCTCTCAAGGTAATTCCCAGATTTCCAAAAGACAGCTAAGATGAGACTCCTCCACCCAAATATTACACACTGAAAACGCACTCAATACATTGAGTTTTTGAGAAATATGTAAGAAAAATGCTGTGACTACCAGTACAGAGCTAATGTCGAACCATTTTCTCCTCAGGGTGACATCTCAGAGAGCAGGTCTGCTGCCGAAGCGTTGGTTACCTCCCATGCAGGGAGGTTTCTGCAGGGCAAAAGCCGGTGCAGAATCTGTCCTCCATCGTTCCTCAAAGCAACTCGCAGTTTCCACAGGAGAGGCAGTTTAAGGATTACCAGACACCATTACAAGTCTGCTTCTTCTGTTTCTCCTATACTATTTAACCCCCATCCCTGTTGCCAACAAAATGTCAGTAAATTCAATAGCTTCCAAAAGCCTGTGATAACCGTGCGACACCTGCAACAGCACAAGGGCGAGGAACGGGGCTTGCAGAGCGGTCCTCCTTCCTTACAACCTCAAAACTGTTTAATTAGGAAATGAGTGGAAAATGAGAACCAAAGCATGGCAGGGAAATAAGGGTACAACACTTCTTCCTTTTCAGCTGGTAAATGGCTGTAGAGGTTTTTTTCCACATTTGCATCTATTGTTTCTCTCATTTTTATTAAATCTTGGTGTATACCAGTTCAGACCGTTTTGATTTCCACCTGCACGAAAGTTACATACATCTTGCATGGTCTGACATCACTTAACCTACAAGATTAGAGTTAATTCTGTTTTACCTAATTAACTCCGCTGGACTGATCACACTTACTTCTCTCTCCAGCTAAGATGCATGCAGCTGCTCATCTAAAGCATACAAATTATCTCATAGCCTAGTTATGCTGCTGACACGAGGTCATGAAAAATGTGCCAACAAAACTGAATCCCCAGCGCTCCAGCAGACAACAACGAACCTCATATTTCACTATAACTTGGCAATTAAGTCGGAAGAAATACCTTGGGAGAGGAGCCGTTCTCCAGGATTTCAAGCAGAACAAACCGCTGCTGATGAATTAGCTGAGACCCACTGCAGCGCGCAGGCAAAATGTGAACCACGCTGAAACTCTTTGTTCTTAACGTTTCTAATGGCATAAATTAGGATTTCTGTAAGTAAGGCACAGGGAATGCGGCGACCTGCTGCACGAGACCGTGCTGCCTTAGGAAAGCTCAGCACAATTCAGCATCGCTTCATCCTGCAGATGAAGCGCCATCAGCCTGCCGGGCACCCCGGCCCATGGCTCGGCCGAGCTGCCAGAGCACCCCACAGCCAGCGACGGCAGGGCTGTCCTGGCCCCACGTGCCTTCCCACATGCCCGCCAGTGGCTGCTGCCCCAGAGACGCATGTGCCAACTGGGACCACCAGTCCTGGGCCATGCCACCATCCTGGCATCAAGACTTTAACAACTTGAGGTGGTACAGATGTGTTTCCCCTACTGCACGCACACCAGCAGAGCCCTGTAACGAGTCAATTAGTAAATGCTGGGCAATTATTGTTGGTCATCCTTCTGCAGACTGCAGGAAGGAGACTGTGGCCTTTCTCCCTCTGCTCAGCACAGACTAACACATTACCACATACACATTTCCACAACACTGGTAGGAAAAGATGTATTTTTCTGACAGGTCCCACAAATTTAATCAGAGCACGCTACCTGCAGAAGACACTGCGATGGCCCAGGGAGCAGAGCAGGGTTCATTGGAAGTGATGGTGACCTCCTCCCGGGGCCGCGGAGGACAGGCGAAGCCGGACGGCGGAGCCGCGGCAGAGGAGCGGGTGCAGGGATTACGCAGCTCCTCTCACAGCAGACCTGGCTCCAGCTCATCCCAGGCCATTGCTTCGCCACTGAATAGCAAAGACTATCAGAAACAGGGAAGGGAGACACAAACGCCTTTTCTTTGTGTGGCCAGAGTTGACTCAAAAAAACACAAAGAAATCCACCTGGAAACCCCAGAGAGAATCAGGTCCCAAACCATTTAGGAGAGCCTGGGTAGATGTGAAGCACGGTCTATTAGTCAAGCAGAGTTTCAGATTTCACCTGTTTCTGCATTGGGATAGGCCTGACATCTTTTATGGATATAAAAATATCCCACCATTGACTATATCATCATTTAACCTCGTTTTTCCTTTCTAGAGGAGTTTCCTTTGAAGTTCCTCTGCGTATTTCATTATTGCCTTGGGATCTGGAAAAGCTGCTGTTACGTGAAACCACCAGATCTGGAATCCATTAAAGATGAGACCGAGCCAGGGGCACCAGCATGGTACTAAGCACTCAGCCACAACAATTTAACACAACTGTGCAAGAAAACCTTGATTAATTATATCCTCAGTAATTATGTCTAAAACTATTTCTACTATTTCTAAATGAAAGGTAACTAATTTGAGATAGCAATAACTTACTTTTTCACATGCATGACCCATACCAACTTCAAAAAATGACTCGCTTTCCAAGAATGAAATCCACTCCTGTCCGTCGTTCTCAGAAAATCTATACTGCCCACAGAAAAACGTACCAGCCACATTATGCATTATTCATAGGATTATAATGTTTCCTCTCTTTCCAAGAGCAACACAATTTACAGGAAAATAACAGAGAATATAACACACAACACAAATCAAAGCATAATAGATAAAAGTTATCTAGTACTATCTTCCCACTCTGATGGTGGAAGCTGGGAAAGGAGAGAGATGCTCCAGTCTGCACAGCAACTCGCTGCTGCTGATGCACCCCGTGAAGTCCCAGTACTGGGCAGGAGTCCAACCCGCACAAACTCAATGACCTCCAGGCACTGGCCGTACCAGAGCATCCCTAATCCCATCGCTGCCGTGGAAGCCAAGCACATCACATTTATTCATTCCGGTGAAGACTTTCCTATCACTCAACTGTACTCTCTGCTGTACTGATCACAGAAAGCTCTCCAAAAGCTTATCCTCACTCCTCAGTCTTCACTGAACTGTTCGGTTTGGGGAAGCCCTTCGAAGAACAATGAACTACCCCGGTTTTCACATACCCAGTTCATGCTCAGACAGCAAAAATCTCAGCCTGGCCATCTCCGTTATTCCCTGCTGGGCCCTTGCCGTGCCCTTTAACAGCCTGCAGCTTTAATCCCATTTGCAGCACATGGTCAGCACGTGCATCATGTCTGTGCTTCCAACATATTTCACAACCCTTTTCAGGGAAGGCACTGCAGAAGACAAGATAACATCTCTCCAAACATACAACTATTTTCAATAAATCATTGTATCTGCTTTAACAGCCCTGATCAAAATTAATTACAGTCCTAACTGAAGAAATTGTCATGGCACTTACAATTAATTACTGCCACACAAGAGAGGTCTTCCCAAACTTCAAGCTTAGCCTGTGCAACTTAGCTATAAAAATTCAAACCAACAGCCTGACCCAACTTTCTTACAGCCTCCTGCAGCTACCCAGCAACTCCTCTGTCCCAGCCCAGCCTCCTGCAAACACCGTGTCCCCGGCGCAGGCACCCAGACTCCTGCGGCCGCAGCCACAGGGACACAAGCACCTGGCCCATGTGTCCCGCTGGGGCGGGAGGGACGATGCCCGGCTCTCCCCCAGCCTGGCCCCAGGGCAGCGTAGAAGTCATGTCGTGGAGATAAAAGAGCCTTGGGGCAATGGGTAAAAGCAGCCAATGGTGATCAATTGTACAATGAAAGGAAGGAAGCATTTTAATGGACTTCTACAAAAAAGGAACTTTTAAAAAAACACCCTGTATCTGTTTAAAATTACATTAGAAAAAAGGTATAATGAATGTCCCTATTTTCACAAAAGGATATATTCTCTTACTGTAAACTCTTGGCAGACTGAACACTCTAGTCTGCAGGATAACAACCATATATTTAAGCTATCACTTCCCAATTATACACAAATTAATAATTCACTGCCACAGGGAAAAATGAGCCCAATCATACATCATTCTTACAGCAGTTAATTGGGCATGGAGCAGGCCAGCTCTGCTGGTAAATGGTAAATAATGCATATAGTATATCAAATTTTGCATGTAGATAGACAAGTTAATTTGCTTCCCACTAAAGAAAAAGGACTTTTTAAGAAGTAAACCATTTATCTCAACACTAACATGCAAGATTGCCATCACACATACACCTACCATTACATATGTCCATCATACAGAAAATATTTATTAACAAGCATCATGTTTCAAGATGTGTGTGTGTACCTGTGTATGTATATACATGCATACATCTGTGTATACAGACACACAGAGAACCTTACAATTCAAATAAAATTCACTGTGAATACACGGCTATTGAAGTCTCAAAGCTTCCAAGAATAACATATATATGTAAAGTTTTCTAAGAGACTGATATGGGGTTGCCTCTGTACCAAAGGCTTCTCGCTCACATGCCATTTATTTGCAGGTTTTAGGAAAATTAAATGCAATTCATTGGCAACGTCCAACTGCTTTTTCATGTAAAAATGAAGCCACTCACTACTGGAAAGTTAGGGAGTGGAACCAGCTGCAGAGGGTTTTTTTGTTTGATTGTGTTTTGGGTGGGTTTTTTTTTTTAAACATTAAGCTAGTCTTAGGCGCCTTTGAGTTTAAAATATGAGAGAGATTACTCTCTGCTTTTCTGCTTCCCCATAGGCAAAAAACCCCATACACATCTAAGCAACTCTCAAGCAACCTGTGCTCGCTGGTGCGGTGTGTTGCTCTCCCCATAGCACAACTGCTCCTGAGCTACAATCATTCACTCACAGCTCCACAGAAGACTTGGTATGAACAGAAGATATTTAGACTTCAGAACTTGAAAACTGAACAAATACTCTATATAGAATAACACTTACTTTCGTTTTTCTTAAGGTAGTTAGAAAAATTATGAAAATCACTTTGACAAAACACCAGTGATGTTGCATATTGATGTTCAGGTGTAATGACCTAAATGCTCTCTACTTTTTCTGCAGTTCTAATAACACACTTAGATATTCGACCCTTTTCTACTCTCCCCTACAAACAGAAGAGGGAAAGAAATCCCTTACATGTTTTCCTGGCTGACGCCGAAGGAACTTGTCAACCCACAGCGGGATGCAGTGAGATCCAAAACTGGGCTCTTTGTAGTTGAAAAGGAAAGTCTTCAGCCAACTGGAAGTGACTTCTGATGGAAACTTTATGATTTTTCTTTTTCAACAGATTAATTGAAGGAAAAGTTTAACTTGATGTTTCATTCCGGTATCTATTGGCAACTGATATTCAGTGATAACTGATATGCTCGCAATTTAGGAGTAAAAGCTTTTCTCCTTCATGCAAATCGCATCACACATTTGGTGTTGATAATGCAGAGGGATTTGGCCTGAATTCCAAATTATCTAAGGATCCAAACTCATGATACTGATTATTTTTCAAATCTCATGTTTTCTAAGACAAACTGGAGTTCACATTCCCTCATATTCCCTTGCATGTTTGAACCCTCAGAAAATAGCTCGTTCATGTTTCAAAGGGTCCGATTTTCTAATCACAAGGACTAGAATTTTCTCCTTTGTATTTTATTTTTATCATTCAAAATTCTCATGTAATCCACAGCCTCCAAACACTGAGGAATTATTGCAGACGCCACAATATCAAATACCTTTGCGAGAACTCCCCAACCCACTGTATATCAGTGCAAGGTCAACAAGGGCTGCACACATGGCAGCCACCTTGTGTATCGGTCCCTTCAGGGTCCTAATCAGCACCTAGAAACAGATTTCCAAATGCACACAGGCAACTAGCAAACAGGCAAGCCCTGTGTTCCCAAAAGCATTGATTTCTTTGACAGCAAGCCATGAAATACGACAGTCCAAAACCAGAACCGAGTAACCTGCATCCTCATCACCGAGCAAGTGCACCGCGGTGCTGCTAACATCAACGCATGACACCATGCCCTGACATGGAGCATCACCATAGACAATGATCTGCAGACAAAACAGCTTAAAAATCACATTCCCAGATTATTCCTGTTCTGGGTAACACCACGTGGCTGTGGGCCACAGGGGGGAGTAACGCCATAGCCCAGGGCTCTTGCTGGCAGATGCTGCCAGTCACAGACGTGACAAGGGGAGCAGCAAGACACCACTTAAGGGTGTAGAGTAAAAGCACATTGGAGCAACCCTTTGCATTTCTGTCTATGGTTTCTGTGTGTTGCTTCCAAATAAAGCCAGCACCATTTGCAGAAATTTAGACTGTCCTTAATAAATAAATAAATAAATAAAAAGACAACAACAAAAACACCAACAAAGGTATTCTTTGCATAACCCACACCTGCAGGTGACTTAGGCAGATGGGATCTTTTCAGCAGATCCCAGCATGTTAGGGGAAAGACCATGATTAAAAATAAAATGATGACAACTTCTGTCCAGTTGTGCTCTGGCCTGGACTGCTTGGTGAGAAGGGCAGGCTGTGTCGGTCAGAAGGATCACACTCACCTCCACGGCAGGAACACACCCCATTCTAAGTATTTGCTCCAGAAGTGGAAATCCCAAACCCAAATCATCTGCCATAGTCCTCTGTAGGGCAGGCAGGAGGCATCTCACCTCCTGTGGGTGAGGAGGGCTGGTACCTTCCTTCTCCCCCTCGCACACTCAAGCAGCCCTCAGTTCAGAGCTGGGACTCGCAGTCAAACCTCTCCGTTGCCAACAGGGACATCTGGCTGAGAGGGTGAAACAGGGGATTTCACACGCTGACTCACAGCAGCTTTGGTGGCAGAGCATCCAAACAAGTGAAGAAACTAACACGTGATTACAGCTCTGAGCAAAAGAAAATAATTTGTCAAAAGTTGAAGGAAGTTTTGCCTAATTTTGCCTTTGGTCAAAAAGACAGATACATACATGGCAGCACTCAGATTTTTTT
>NW_009209088.1:14894-45836 GCF_000690835.1 Fulmarus glacialis
AATATAGCCCATACATGACCCTCCACTTCCAAATGAGCTTTGTGGGAAGAAAAAAAAAAAAAAAAAAATCATTTTTAGACCCATATTTGGAAACACTGGATCATCCAAGATTCAGAGAGAAACAGTTCTAGAAGCTGCTGGCCTGGTGTTTTGTTCCCCATCTAATGCTGCACCTGAGCCACTCTGCAACTTCTGTAAGCAGGGCAAGATACTGCTCCCACTCAGAGAGCTCATTTCAACTGGCCAGGTGTGTGTGTGGGGGGATACCTCTGCCACCTCCTGCCAAGCAGAAATTATAAATCATGTCCACACACAGCAAAGTTAAAAAAAAAATCTCACAGCAATAATTTACCTAAATATTTAAAAGAAAACTAAGAATATTAAAGGTAATTCTCACAGAGACTGATGTAATACTAAATGGAAATAAATTAACATTTTCATTCCACTAAACGAAATGAACACAGAACCCACACACATAAAACAAAACCACAGAGTTTGCATTGGAAAAACAGCTTAAAACTCCCAAGCTTTAACTCAAAACATTTTTTTTATTAAAGTATGAATGCATTTATGCTGGAGAATAGTTTACATACATTGTAAAGCAACAAGCATATTTTCAAGAAGTGTGGGCCCTCCTCAATATGTCTCCATGCTCAATCTACATGCTTTAACACTGGACTCACACATACACTCTCACATACAAACATACAGACCCACAAAACACAGACATAGAGCTATCTGCTTCGATTAGCTTTCTTTTAAGGCTTCTGTAAGGTGCCTTAGTGCCCCTAACATTACCATGATTATGAACAAAATTGTATAAAGGAGCAGCATTATTTGCAAACTATTGATCTGCTCTCGGCCTTAAAAAATATCAAGTGAAACAAGGTTTTCCTTTTATTTGAGTTTTATTAAACATCTGCATTTAAGAAAGGCATGACTCTGTATACCTGTGAACAAGGAAAGATATGGGAATCTTAACATGAGCTTCTCAACCAGAACAGATGTTCAAACCTGACTCCTAAGGGACCGTTTCCTTTGATCTTTACAGTAATGCAGCCCTGGCTGTGCGATGAGGCACCACCAGTGCCACTTCCATCCCACCAGGGCCACTCGACCAGCAACGCGGAGACCGGTAACACGGAGTTGAGGCTACCACGCTCGTATCACTTCAGACCTGAGGTTGATGAGAAGTGACAGTTCAAACACTGACAGACCCACGTGTCCCTCAACTCTTACCAGTGGGCCCCCCTCCTGCGGAGCACATCAGGGTTGGAAAATGCGCAGATAGTGGTGCTGGCTTGCTGCACCCCTTGCCATCGCGGAGTATTTTTGCCCACCCCTTTTTGGTATCCTGCAGTATATAGTCTGAAACTGCAACTACTGGTACTGGGTGAAAGACGTGGCAGCAGGTATATTAAGAAAATAGGTACAATGAATAAAATAAAGAATAGCATATGATATAATGTGTACATACAAGCATCTTCTTTCATTTTTTATCTGAAATGTGAATTAACTGCAGAATGCCAGGCCATTAGTCTAAAAGGCTATGTATGGCTGTCTTAGCCTACGTACGGTCAAAGGATTTTTGTGATGCATCATGGAGAAAGATTCTTCGGGAACCATTAGGGCTTTCCAGGTCTACTTGCTCTTCTGCATCAGCATCAGCCCCCAGCTAGGAATGCCAGAGAAGCAACTAATAAAATTGCCTGACCAGTCTCATAAGACAAATGGGAATGACTCTACTTCATGGTATGCACCTGAACTACAGAGATGAGAAAGGGACAGTGATGGGTGGGTGAGAGAGATGGAGGAGGGAGCTTTTTTTCTCACTTTTACAACAGCAGCAGAGTTCAATGTAACGTAATTACTTTAATAATGCATATCTGTAGGTACTGAATTGCTCTTTTGATTTAAAAAGCTGGTCAGACAAGTGTTTGGCAGTCCTTTCATTTCCCAATTTCAATTGTTGCTTATTCATCTATCAGCTCTCATTCCCTAGGCCATTTCTGCCTTTGCTGAACTGTGAATGAGTTCAGTCAGCCATCGTCAGATTCAAATTCATGAGACACTTCCTCTGACGAGCTGTTCCTGTGGATCCGGCCATCGCTTTTCATGCTGTGAAAAGTCTTCTTAAAGGCCTCCATCATGGCATGGGCCAGCTTCTTGGCCTCCAGCTTGCTCTCACACTCTACAGCATGGCAGTCCATCTGGTAGGACAAGTCATCGTTGATCTCCCGATAGACCCAAGCAAAGATGTTTGGGCTGACGTTGTGGTCAGCAGTGCAGTAGGCTATACGTGCTACCTGAAAGGTATCCATGTGGACTGTCGCCTCGCCTTTGAGGTCCAGATGATGCAGCCAGACTTGGAAAGGGCGAATTTCCAGTAGGGCGTTAGCTGGGTAAATATCCTCCCTGGCGAGCGTATGCTTCTTCCATAATTCAATTACTGGTTTCTCTGTGCAGCCTGACAAAAATTGCATCCCTGTTGTGGAAACCTTACCCAAATATGTAACCTGCAAAGAAGAGCAAAGATACGTGAAACACAGACAGCAGGCTCCGGCATTGCTTTCTGTCATCCCAGGGAACTTTCCTTTATCTGGAAAATAAAAGCACCCCCCCCACAAACTCCCCAGTTTCCCCATCATCTTCAGTAAAACAGTTTTCAAACTGCTTTCCAGATACTTGCTTTTTCAGATGCTGACTTCACCATTCAAACCCAGATGTTAAAAATGTTCAGTCTCTGAGTTTCAAGGGATTTCACTCTCTTCAGCTCCCCTAGAAAGCCCAGCTTTAGAGCCCGTGACTGTATCTCTAAGCTCATGTTAGCAAGGCCCCAGGTAGCTGTGATGCTAACCACTTTTTTTTCTTTTTATTTTATTCAGATTATTTATTTGTATCATATTTCAAACATTAATATTAGGGAGACTGAGACATTCTCAGTTTGATAATGCAAGGCTGCAGGGGGTTAGAAAAGCATGATCACGGCAGAGGATTTTAAACTGTTTGAATGGTTTTTTCCACAAGGATCCTGTTTTTCCACCACTTCTGCTGTTTCTACTTAAGTAATAAGCCAGGAATAGCTCAAAGCTGTTCAAAACTCTATCTTTGAGCAGGTCTGAGACATTTATTACACCAATTTAAGAAAATAAAAGAATCTAGTAATAAATCTACCTTAGTTTAATCACATCATCTCTGTGCTTTTCTATCTAGATCTTTTGAGTGAATATCCTGTTATCCAATCTGCACAGGATAGCAAGGTATTTTTAGTGCCCTTACTGTATTTTGTTCACCAAAAATCAAATTCACTGAGAGGTCCATATCAAAATTCTGTACTAAGCCTGTGCAGAAACATTTCCCTAAATCTGTGCAGCTGCTAAAGAGGCTTTCTTCCACTTACAACTGAATGGAAGATTATTTTATCTGGGAAAAGGGATTTTCTCTAGAAAAGACAGATCAATGCCACATAAATACAATTATGCAGATTATTCTATTTATTGCTGTTGTCAGAACGGTGCATTTAAGAACAACTGTATGAAAGCAAAATTGCTGCTAATTTGTCTCTTGCAGCAGTTACGGCTTGAGACAGAGTCTTGCGCCTCTTGCTTGATGTCTTATAACCTCATGTCCATTTCACTCAAGGCATTTGGAGGAAAAAAAGTAATCACATGTACTTTCCAAACTATTTTCTTAAAAATTCTGTATTAAACACACAGTATCAGCTATTTTTATTTTGTATGTGCTTTAAGAAATGCAAAGAAAATATGGGATTTCCACATTTAAACACATTAAGAAATCATACCCACAAGGAATACAGGATTTGTACTCCATGCAAACAAAATTTTCCACAAGAAAAATATTTTGCTGCTCTCTTTTGTTAAACTCAGAGACCTAAATTAAGCCGTAATTAAGGAAAAAGCTTACAAAACATTATTGGAAGTCCGTGTGGCTTAATCACGCCTGCCAAAAAAGCAGTTTCATAGCATTGACATTTCAAAATGGGAAGTCTTATTCTTTGCCTATAAATATTCATGCTTTGCACTGGGAATATGTTAAATCTTATAAAGCTTTATATTTTTTGGAACAGTGGGAAACACAACAGCTAGAACAGTTAACAAGGCAAGACCTACCAGTGTTTTGCTTTATTTTATTACTGATGAGAGTTGAGTTCCCTAAAGTACTGTGGAATAACTTAAAAGAAAACCTCAGAGCTCATACTGCCAACTAAGCTCATACAAACAGCACATACAAGACCAAAGAGGAATGTCTCTGCAACATACTGGGGGGTATTTCAACATATATCCACAGTCATATTGCTTTGAAAAGATCAAGATCAGTGTGCAAATTTGCACATTCAATATATTCCCTGAAGGTTCGCTCAGCACTATTTCATATTCACAAGCCAGCTAACAAAAGACTAACACACACTGTAAATTAACTGAGCATTTGGGGTTAGATTCAAAGCCCACTGCAGTGACAGAAGTCCTTCACTGACTTCAAAGAGATTTGCACAAAGCTTTTCAACCTTGAGGAACAAAGAATTAGCCTCTTGCTCATGCACTTTGTCACTGCTCAAATACAGTTTTGAATCCCCAGCCGCAGGAGAGATGCTGCCACCATTGCAACATTTTGTCCCCCCAGCCACTATTTGGAGAAGACCAGTACCACTTGGAGCATGCAGAAGTAAGCACCTCTCACTAGTGCACAACAGTAAATCCAGGGAATTGTTTCGGTACGGGCTTGTCTGCAAGAGGAAGCTGTTAACAACACGTCAGCTGCCCTGCCGCAACAGCATGAGGAACGGGAGAGGAGAGGAGAGGACAGCAAAGACCCACTTAGGAAGCATTATTACAGGTCTTCCCAGGCGGTTAGCGCTGCTGAGCTCGGTGCTGCAAATTCACCCCCAGTGAACAGAGCATCAGCTTCTCAGCACGGACTCCCAAGTGATGCTCAGGACACCTCTGGCAGCTGAGGAGCAAGACCAGAAAGGGTTGTCACACGGGAGTGTAAATTGAGTTTAATGTTCTCTCTGTTCCTTCCCTGCTGCTAACTGCAACCCCCTGTTGGCCATCAATCCACGCATGGCCTGCCTAAGTGTGAAGTTACAAAAAAAAATGTATTTCCTTACAAATAAAGTATTTGTATTTTACGAAGAAAAGCAGTGAATTACTCTGAAAGCAGCCAAGGCAAAAGTGACTAATAAGAAGGATGGGATGATGGCTCATTTACCAAAATGGGATGTAATGGTCTGATTTACTATCCCAGTTCTGTCACAGTATAACTGTGTAGGAATCTTTGGAAAGTCGCTTCCTTTAACACCACTTTGCATCTCCATTATATAAATTTTATTTTCCTTTGAGGACACAGTCATATATATTTATAAGGTGCTTAGACATTACAACAAGGAGTTCACAGGAGAGAGAATAAACAAAACCTCTGGCTTAGAGTCTCTCCCGTACTGTGGCTTACATAGAAACATCAACACCTACTAATGTTGTTATTTTTTATTTCTTTTTAAACAAATGATCTTTTTTTTTCCTAGTTGAGATACAAGCATTTCACAAGGGTAGCATTACCGAAGCTCTTAGTGAAGACAGATGTCTAACATTTCATCACTTCATGGTCCCCTGCTAAATACAGAACAGGGATACAGGGGCTGGCAAGACACCTCGAATATTTGACACAAAAAAGGCAGCATTCTGTTCAGAACAAAGTTTTCTTCATGATTAAATATCTTCTACATATTATCCATTACATATTAATCCATCTGGAGCTGGCCAGTTTTTACAGATATTAACTGGCCAGATATTAACATTTGCATAATTGCAGGGACGGTACCAGTATGAACTAAAACTGGCAAAAGATGGATTTATAGGTCACTTCTCCCTGAGCTCTCAGTTACAAGGTTATTCCAGAAGCGATGCTCCCTGCATTTCGGCTCCTACCTCATCACGTCTCACAGCACACCCACCTTTATTTAAATGCCCAGAAACCACTGACCATACCATTACAGTAAAGCTACTACGGTACAACCATCTTCCCTTCCGATGTCCAAGTTTGCCAACCAAAGCCCAAAGAACAGATTATTCCTTCCATTATCAGATGGAGAATAAAATTATTTTGAGGCAAAAATTTCCACTGGTGGTCTTTTCCATTAAAATCGATGGTGATTCATCAGTGTGAAGCCAGCAGGAAGTATAAAAAAAAAAAGAATTGCATCTTTAATACTCATAAGAACCAGATGTGAAGGGCACAGACATCATTATTATTATTATGTGTGCATGTGCAAACACACACTGAAGAAGTGCCTGAACAGAATCAACTGTATAGCCTTACTGACTAGAGAGTAACCATTGACAAGGACTGGCAATAGCCACAGCTCAGGCTGAAAGCCGCGTCTGTGATAATACAGCTCTGAACGCCAGCCAAAGTTCACCAGGACTGAATAATGCTTTTCCTTCCTCCGAAACACTGGACAGAGGTCACTTGGCAGCAAACATCAGTCCAGGAAGATGACCTATTTGTGACAGCATGGCATGTATTATAGCAAGTGTCATCCTATACACACCAAGGCCAGTAGCCGCGTTCCCTCCCCTCTAGCCTCAGTGCAAGGCAAAGTAGCCACAGGTTGGTTGTAGTATGTAAATTATGATCAAGCTGTTGCAGCCTTTACTTGTTTTGGACACTGTATTTTAAGTGAGAAAAGGAATGGAAAAGCCAGCTCAATGCCACTGTGTTAACATTAAGCAATAAAGGCATTTCATATCTTACCTTCTTCCAGGGCTAGGAATGTATTTCTTTATGGCACTTTCAGTCCTTTGGTTTGTGTGTTCCATCTTTCCCACGGAATTCTGGAAGACACAACTCGCAACAACTTCTTGTGCACGTTAAAAATTATCCACGTTCTTTCCAGCCTTTCTATGGCAAACTGGCATTTTCCATCTGATTCTTCACTCCCTCGCAAGCCACTGTCACCCAACATGACATAAAATACACTTACGGTTTCAGCACTTCTGTGCTTGCAAACATTCAAACCTTTAGCAAATGCCAAGATGCTCTGAAGAGCTCCTTAGTTCACTCTAGAGACTTGCCAACACCAGTGTCAGTATCTGACAAAACTGTCCTCAACAGAAGAATGCTGTGCCTTTGCCCTTTCATAACACAGCTACAGCCATCTGACATGTAGAGATGTCTCATGTCAAAGGACATGAAGATTAATCGATGTCATCTTTCATGCCCTATCCTGGACACACAAAACATCTGAGTATTTTGACATTGTTGTTTTCAACCCCTTCAGTCCAGTAACGCATAGTGAAAATATCTTTTAATAACTAGGCTTAAGGGCTTACTAACTTTGAAAAGACCAATATAGCAGCTGCCGTAGACATTTTCACTTCTAGCACAGCACAATTTGTCAGAGGTAATAACGGGGTTTTACTTTCCATACTCAACTCTTTTCTTTATCATTGACCTCACATTGTTTACTTGCAGCTCATATGAGATAAAGAACAGCTTAGCTCCTGCATGTATCAATCTGAATTCAGATCTGACTCCCCTATGGACCATAAGTCCATACTGCTCCTAACTCCATACTGCTCCTAACTTAAGAGCCTCAGTTGGGCACCTAAAGTTAGGTGTCCCAATTTCTTTTTCTCCCTCTGTTCCCTGTCCCCGTTCCATAGACTATCATTGCTCCAAGAAAGCAGATCCAAGTTGTAAAGATCCATAATTATTACATTACATGAGGGCAGATGCTCTCTTGGCACAGGAGTCTGGCACGGGAACACATACGCACACCAGACTCTGGGCTCTCTCGCTATTCAAGACCATGATCAAAGGACCATATGGAAAATTAACTACTTAGTTATTTCTTTAATATAAGTATTTCTTCCATACCAGATAATAAGAGTATTTGTCAACAAAATTAACAAAGAAAATTAAAAAATTAAAACAAATAGAGCACTGAACTTGAGCCAGCAGGTATTTACTCTGCATATTTGCAGTCACCAGAGGATGCAACTCTTAGTAATAGGCGATTGTCTCTTTTGATCTGTGTTTTAAAATAAACATTCTTTTAGACTCAAATCTGGTCTAGTTGCAACTGATTATGTTTGATCCGAGATAGTAAGATATTCCTTACTTAAAGGTGAGGCAAGCACAGGTAATGAGACATTTTCTTCACGAAATCAGAAGAATTTCTCCTGTGGCAACTTCAGGGCATGTGGTAATGAAAAAACGATTGGAAGGGCTTGTGTCAGGATGCACAGGTATAGACCCTCCAGTGAGCAAGTAAACTGTCGGCTTGTCCTGGCCAAGCAAGAAGCACCAGCCTAAAGATAGGGTGAACTTGTAAAAATATTTAAGAGGAACACAGAGGAGACTTGAAGAAAGTTGCAGCCAAAAGCAGGTTTGGGAGGACGTGTGCATGTTATGAATTGCTGCTGGAACACAGATAAACATGCAGACGCTCTCTGGATTAGCAATACAAAAGCACATACAGGACAAGAAAACCCAAGCTTCACCCAGCCTCCATGCGCATACTGTCGAGGCCAGAACAAAGCTAGCTTGATCTCCACATCATTACCAGCTCTGGAAAACACTGTGAGAAGCTGCTACTCATAAAAGCTGCACTCGGGCCTCCCTGTGCCACAGCAGATGGCCACACCAAAGCTGTCTGGGTACAGCCCCGTATCCTCCAGTGCCTCCAAAAGGCATCAGAAGATTGCATTAGATATGGTGCTAGTGGTCCCAAACATCACCTTTTTTAGTTCAGAGCCAAAAATAAATAAAAATATATATAAGAAAAAATAAGATTAAAAGGGCATGTTTCCCCACAGCGACTGCCACCTGGAATACCTCCCCTTCATGCAGCATGTTACCTTCCCGTCCTGTTCACAAAGCTTTGGAGAGACCCTCCAAGAGGAGCCCTGGGCAGCCTCACAGGACCCACCAAGATGTCTGCTGGTCCCTCAGGGCCGGGGGACACGGTGCGGCATTTCGAAAGCCAGCCAGAAGACAAGGTGGCTGGCGGGGATCTTCATTGCAATGGCAGCGTGCACAAAGCCCACAGTGCCTCCCACGCTGGGTGGCCAGGGAGGGTCAGGCCTCACTGGAGGGTTGCACAGATTTGAGCACTGAAACTGGATTTTTTTATTCATAGCAGAGCTGGGATATGAGTGGGACAGACCTGCAGCGGGCTGCCTTGGCAGCTCAGTCAGTCATGGCACATCTTTCATTTCAGTAAAAGCAAATTTAGCTGTAGAGTCATTTGCAAAATCTTTAATTAACACACCCAGTTCCTGGCGCAGAGCGAGTGCTCTGTGCCAGCCAGGGTGCCCGTCTCGCCGCACCACCGCAGCAGCTCGGCTCTCCTCGCCCTCAGGCGCAGTGACTCTGCCTCAGGCTGGCGGCTTTGGGATTTAGAGCCAAAAAACGCTTTTTGGCTCTGAAGGAAAAACAAAAATATCCCAGACATTCCACTGGATCACTGAGCAAATACCGTGAACTGCATTCAAGCAACATTTGCTTAAGTAAGACCCAACAAACTAACTCGGTTAAGGAAAAAGGCTGCACAGTTTCCCTCTGCCTGTCACTGCTTCCTCACCCACACTGCCCACCATCCAGCCAAAGCCTTCACAACACAAACACGAGGGTCTTTGTGGGAACCACAGCGCTCCTCAGCACAGAGAAATACTCAGTAAATGCAGTAATGTGGCTTACAGAAATATGTGAAGAACTGTTTTATTTTGGAGACGAAATTCAGCGGGAGAACAGACTGAGCTGGGCAACCGTTTAATGGAAAATAACCATTGACTCTGATGGCTGCCCTCCGATTTAGCAGGGAGGGAAAAAAAGATCAGTAGTTAATGTCTGATTTATTCCAAGGAATCAAAGCATAGCTCCAGTAAAAGCTGGAAGTGTCAGCATCTCTTCAGCAGTTAAGTCAACAGCCAGCATCTGACTCCTTTAGTGGGAACAAAGCTGAACCTAAGTCTTAAAACAATGCTAAAATTCCCCCTCGATAACAAAAATAATAAATAAGCCCAGCAAGAAATGCATTCAACTCTTTACATCTTCAGAACTCCTTCAGAAAAACAACCGCTGGGCAGCAGCTGCTCCTTCCCTTCCTCCCTCCGTCTGTCCATCTGTCCCCACAGCCACACTCAGAGCGGCCCTTCACAGGTCCCTTCATTTTCCCATGTGTTTCTCAGCCTTAGCTCAGTCCCAGGAAGGGTTCACCACACAAGTGAGGTGTAAAGTGATAGCGCAGGGCAGTCACCTTGGTCATAACTCAATCCTCCAACTAAATCCCTTTAAAGGACACAAGAGCTCTGGTTATTTTTAACCCATCATTATTCTTCCAGGTTTTACAGCTCGGTGCTTCCAGGTAGCTGTAGCAGGTGAAGGAGAAGAAAGAGCTGGGGCACTGTAAAAACGCCTTTTCTTGAAAAATGCTCATCCCCAGTAGAAATAAAAACATACTACCAATTTCACTGCTGCTTCTGAGCTAGCCTAGGAAAGCCCTTTAACATGGCAGCAGGCAGAGCAGATGAGTTACCATGGTCCAGGGTGGGTGTCCCAACGTCCAGTCCCACATCTGCCAGAGCAGCATCTCAGGCATGGGGCTTTTCTGACAGAGGGCAGAGCTCACCCACGGACGACCTCTCATTCCTCAGACACTGAGCAGGACAAACACTCCAGGGACTGCGGACGACAGACGTCAAGCGCAGGGGACATCTCTGAGATCCTGTCACAGCTCTGAGCAGACATCCCAGAGCCCCTCTTCTCTGCCAAATAAAACCCCAGTCCTCCCAGAGCAGCACCCTGCCAGATCTCACTGATGGTGCTTGGGGAGGGGAGCAGAAGACAAAAACCTCTGCAGGGTACCCACAGGAGCGGAGCCCTCCTTACCCTGTGCAACCAGCCCCATCACCAACACCAACTCACACTGCCTGGGGGAGAGGCGGGAAAAAACATTGACATTTGGCAAGTTTAAGATTTAATAAATAAATGTACTGGAAGAGAAAAAAAATTGTCCTTGACGGCTTCATTTGTAAGCTCTGAATGGAACAAAAGCAAACAAGAAAAGGCCCACTGGCTCTGCAGGCCAAATAGCCAGTGTGGGACAAATAAGGCAGCAAGCAGAGCTCTCCTTCAAAAACACAACCCTGAGAAACGCAATGGTCTGAGCTTTTCACCCTTCATTACATCAGGCTGCTGCTCAACAAGCCTCTTTATAAACTACCCTGGGTATTAAACTACTGTCCTCAGTAGACCTAAGAGCATCTAACTTATATCCAGCGACCAGGAGTCTCTGCCTAATTGGCAAAACGGTTAACCAAGCCCAAACACAACCTCAGCAAGACCCAGCTCTGGTCCCTGCAACCTCCCGTTAGCAACAAAAGGATCGCCTCTTGCATTTTATTTTCCACTGGACAGGAAGCTCTTCTTGTGGTTTGGCTTGCGGGGATGAGTCTGAAATGAAATCAAGTGGAACTGGCAAACTGCAGCTAGCTTGCAGTCAGAGACACTTGGGTCCTGGTGTGAGTGGAAGATTTACGCTGCACTATTTAAAACTCAAGAAATCAAATTATAGCAGCGATTTAAAAATGTAGTGCAAGACATAACTGAATGAACAAATACATCGATCATACACAACCTCAGCAGGGCTGCTGGACGCCCTACCATACAAGTTGATGATTACTTTTATTCCCAAATATTTTCTTTATGTTGTTATTTAGATCACTTTCATCCTTTGTCTCCTTTCATTGCCTCACATAACTTCCTTTCTCTGTGCCCAGTTACCACTGGGTTGAAATTAATTCTTGGATAAGCCAGTTCATTTCCCATCGTCCTTCAGGAATCTTCCCAGCGCGAGGAGAGATGCGGAGTCAGCCAGGGAAGTGAGAAGAAAACCAACCCACACTGCAGTCGCTAGTTGCGATTACTTGGAGCTTCCTTCACACCAAGTCCTTCCAAAACCTCTCCTCTGCCACCTCAAAACCTTCACTTTGAGAATGTCCCTTCTGCCAGGAGAAAGTGGCGTAAGTTTGTATGGTCATGATCTCCCCCCAGACAGACATCTACTTTCATGTTTATGTTCAAATTACACACAAGCTTTTTTAAATTGAAACCCAGCATGGAAATCTGATTAAGCAACTCATCATGTTTCAGAAAGCTTTTTGGTCCTGGGCTCCTCACAGATGTTGTCTCGTAGCAGAGGGAAGGAGCCCACAGGTGAAGAGGGGGGAGCAGGCTGTTTGCTTTTACTTTGTTCCCCTTCCTTTCCAACCCACAGAAAGCTCACTTTGGCACCAGTCCTACAAAAACTTCTCCAGTTGTACTTAATGGAGCATGCAAAGAGCGAGTATGGGAATGGCTATATAACTTGGGCCACCGTTTCCACCGAGGCATGTGCGTTTTACATACTCTCCAAGACTTTGGACACTGAAGTACTCCCAGAAAGCCATGCAGAGTGCATGTTTTTCAGGATCTTTTATGGCTAAGAGATCTGCCCTCAAGGTTCCCTTCTTTGAGCATTCCCCATGAGATCCTTATATTTCCCCTTTAGTTCTTCCTTTTAAAAGATACCAAGCAATAAAACTGAACAAAGCCTGTGTTACTAAGACATTCGGTTCTGGAGACCAAACATCTCAACTGCACTTGCTTCCTGGCACAACTTGACAACACCTGAAATTAAGAGCAAAAGGGAAGGGAGCCAGCTTCAGGGACTACTGAAGACGACTACAAATTGGGTTTGTATTTCAAGAAAAGTGTCAGGCCTACATCACAGGAAGAACAGAAGAAAAATAATGACAACTAAACCATTTCAGTTCTTCCTCCCCCTGAGTGCCGTAAGACCAGTAACATTCAAAAAAAGAAAAAATTATGAAACAAACCACAGACACGAGAGACTCCCAGAAATGGCAGCATTTATTCCTTCTGCTATCCTCCACACACTGCAAATGAAACACATTCCCTGAAGAGAATGGGGGAGCACAGAAGTATCATCCTCCATATAAATGTAACTATACCCACATCTGCAAAGTCTCCTATTAAGGTACTCGGTCATCAGTTTTACATCTCCTTCATGCACCACCATGTGAAATGAGTTCCATGACTTAGCAAAACCCTTAGAGATTTTTCCAGCTCTCACAAGTTTTAGTACCTCCAGGAAAAGTCTTATTCGAAGGCTGGAGAAGAAATACAGTGCCCACACTGGCATGGAGCTCTTATAATCCATGAAATGGAGCAATGAAAACCAGATCTTGCATATTTCAACTTACTAAAAAGCACTAAATATATTATTAAAAAGAAAATATAGTTCAACAACTCTTTTTATTGCTAAATGAGCCCTTAGATAAATATGCCTAATTTATCACTTAGGTTTGTTTGTGTTACCAAATTCTGGATCAGGGCCATAGCAACACAGGCTCTGCACAGACAGAAAGAATACATGTTGCTGCCTCTAAGGTTTATGACACTATATTACAATTTAACCAGAAATTTCCCACTCAACAATGCAACAGTATGTTTAGCAGACTAAACAAAAGATTTTAGAAGAACAAATATGTCCCATAGAGTACAATGATGGAAGACAATGGTGCCATACCGTTTTTAATTCAGTTTCAAAGCCATGGTTCACAGTGCCTCCAAGGTCCTGTTTTCACAATGGATTTAGTGTTTGCCTGTGCCTTCAATACAGTCACTTTCCATTCGGATAATGTCTTTCCAACCAGTACAGAAAGTTCTGAAAGCGATCCTTAGCCCCTGTGAGTATCCAGTGAATTGGGTATTCATGCAGGCTACCTGGGCTCCAGAGAGGTTCATCTCCTGGGAACTTTGCCAGGCAGCGAGAGGTCTTTTAGAGTGGCACAGAGGGAGCCACTCCCTCCTTTTCTGGCTGATTTAATCACAACATCACCTGTGTGCCTCTCCAAAAAAAGCTACATTGCCTCCAACCCATTCTCTTGGCATGTATTTCAGCTCTAAGGCAATGAGCCTACATAGCAGCCAGAAAGCACAGTCCTTAACCACCTGGAGCAAAAACCGAGACGTGGAGACTTGTATGGTGCTAATTTCAGCCAAGATGAAAGGAAAGACCAAGCCTTGGTTTGGAGAGCCTGGAAGGCGGCACTCCAAAGTGGAGGACTGTCTGGACGAAAGAAGGGGAGGGGGGCAAAGGTCCTCTTCTCTGGGGACAGCTCTACTTATCACTACTGCAATTTAGATCATCTATTACAGCAGCTTGCCCCCAGTACAATTCAGATGGCTGCAGGTCAGACCCAATCACTATTCACACCAGCTGTACAGCAAACTCCTAGGAACTCCCTTCACATCCACAGTTCATCTCTCTGGTATTACAGAGGTCATGGCTTTTACAAAGTGCAGAAAATCCATTTTCATAGTTTCCACTGGCCCTGAAGTTTGCCTCTGCAAAGGCAAAATCTATAGTGAATAGCCCTGCTGTTGATCTGTTTGACGAAGGACAAACTGGTGCAAATTTTAAGGATCGAAGGAAAAAAAGAAACTACTTATGATGGAAATAAATAAACTCTTCACTGTTTTTCTTGACACTTACTGTCTTCATGCAACAATAAATACCTGCAGTTAAAAATATAACAATCAATAGCATTATGAAAAGGCCCCAGTCTTGCAGTTCTCAGCCAACCAAAACTGCCATCTGGATTTTAAAAATTGCTCCAATTTATATTTGCAGAGGATTTCTGTATTTGTATGAATAGTAAGAAAGAAAAGATATAAAGATACAGTAGCAAAACACATGGTGGGATCAATACTGATTCAGAGCAACCGCTGAACCTGCAGAGCATCACATTCATCTACTCTCCGTAGCCTATGTTGCTTTAGGAGAATTTAGAGTAAAAGAAATAAAACAGCAGCTCCACTCATTCCTATTTTCTGTCTTCCTCTTCACCGTCTGGCAGTCACTGGGACTACACGGCCAAGCCGTAGGGAGCAGAGAGCCTACCGGGTGCTTTGCCACTGAAGCTCAGACACCTTTACTCCAGTTGCTGCTTGGCCTACCTGAGGATGGAGGGTCAGTTCTGGATAGAGCAACACACCCTCTGAAATCGCTCTTCAGCATGACAACAGAATACAGCTTCCTAAAGCAAAGAACATTACAGGCTGCCTATGACATTGTCTCTAAGCAAAATATATCCATCCTATGAAGCACAGGCCATTCCATAGCATAATAAGCTCAATGAGGTCTCACCAGCCAAAAATTTAACATATTACTAACTATGACTGCAATATATATCTGGTAAAAAAAAAAAAAAGAAGTCTGGTGATTGTTTTCTATATAAACAATTACTCGAACATTTTCCATTAACAAGGTGTTTCACAGCTCTGTAACAAGTAAATACTTAGTCTTAGCCATTTATCACCATCCTACACTTACCATTTTCCATATAGTTATTAAAATTGTTTAATAGAATAAGCAGATCATTTTAAGAGCTTAATAGTTCTTGATCATGTCAAGCTAAGAGTCCAACCAGTGCATAATACTTTCTCCAAAACTCTCTTCCCCAAAGCAGGAACCAAATATTTCCAGGCATTTCAAGAAAGCCCATGGGTGTAGAGTGCTCTCTCCCCTTGCTTTGAGACATTGACAGACAGATTTTCAAAAGAGCACAGACAGCAACACGTGTCGAGCATTTTAAGAAAAGCTGACTACTCTTTCAGTATCTAGAAATACAGACAGAAATTTGGCAAGAGAGATCACTGTGTGCATTAACAAATGAGAAACTACTCATTTTTTAAAATTCTGTAGCTTTCCCCATCTAGGCTGAAGTGAGCAAAGTCAAAGCACTCTTGTTCCTATGGAGCCTGATACAACACTGGTATGAGACACAGTTGTGCTTTCACTCACAGGATTAGAGCCCTTGCTAAGTCTCTCCTAACAATCTGGTTTCCTACCAAAGCTGGTTTTTTTTTGGTTAAATACTTTTAAATAGAAAATAACATACATTTTAGGTTTAATTATGCATGAGCTTAAATATGACAGCACAATAGAGAGAAAACAGCATTTTGGGTAACACAGAATTTACTTTAGATTTACTTTATGCTAAAAATGTCGATATTTACAGTAAAAGCACACACTATATTATTTGTGCCCTATCATCTGTCTCCAGCCCTCCTCCCTTTTTCCTCTGTTGCCTCCTCATCAAAACAAGTTGGTATCTCTTGTTGGGCCGAAACCAAGTAGAAGATTCTTTAACTACAGTGCAAAACCACAAACAGCATTAAAGTTCAAGCCATGTATGCAAAAATCAAATCTGAACAGGCCAACCTACCTAGCTACTCCTGTGAGGGAATCTTATTCACAAGAAAACATCCTGCTTCTACAAGAAACTCGTGAAAAAAACCAAAAAAACAAAAAACCAGAAAAAACCACACACCCCCCCCGCCCAGTGTTTCTTACTCCAGGCAAGAGCAGCCAGCACATGATGTTTCTTTGGAGGATCTTGTTTACCTTTTCTTACCCAAGGAGCAAAAGCTGAAATAGAGGTTAGTCCCCATCTGAAAAACCAAGTAATATGGCAGACAATATAGATTACAATTTGTCTTCATGTTTTGTCATTAGCAAGGTAATATTTTTATTTTCATTTAAAAAAATGTAGACACAAAAAAACTGCATCTCCTTTCTCATAAAAGCACCAAAGAAAGATTATAAAAATCTCCACATTTAAAACAGCCACAGCAAGGACAAGGCAGTCCCTCCTATGGCAGCAAGATCACACAATATGCACTAGTGAATTGGAGCACAGCCCTTCTGAGGATGAACTCACTAATGCCCAGAAATGGCATTAATGCATCATATCGTAATGCCTGTCACAGGTTCCTAAGATCCCAAGTTGTTCAGCAGTGCACACAGACAGCTTCATCTCTGCATGCATAAAGTGACACTATGCTAGTCTAACAGGATATGATATACATACATATGTACTACAAAATAATTCCACTGCATTATTTATAACACCTTTCTTCTCAAAGAAGCATTTAGCAAGCTGTATCATTAAAATATAAACAGCAGCTGCCTACATGTCCCTGTATAGCCCAAATTCAGAGTTTAGAAGAGGAGGTGATGAATAGTATTACCGAGGGAAACTGCAAGGGCCATTTATGAGGGAGCAGTGTAATTACGGAAACGGAAATTGGGCTCTAGCAGCCACGCTCGGAGTGCTACCCTTGCAAAAAGAGACACAGTTTTCCAATGACTGCAGCGCTCGGGACACTGTCTCATTCACAGCAGAGTGTCACTAGGAGAGGTGTCTTCCAACAGCATGGGGGAGCACTGCCTTTACACCACCACACCTGCTACGCTCCCACTCACTTTGCAGAGCAGGTCCTGGCTACACCCAAGAATCAGCAAATACAAAGGAGAGGTATTCACGAAGCAAGGTAACTTCACTACTTTCTTGCACCTGCCTTCTTTCCTGCCTGCCATTTGCTCAGCTTCCTTCCATCCCTCCCAGGAAAGTGCAATCCTGGCAATGGACAAGCGCCCCACCAGCACTGCCCACACCGGCTGGGCGTCGGAAATAGGTGTGAGCTGCATCTGCTCGGGACAGAGTGTGCAAGCTATGAAAACCACAGCAGGTGGGAACTTTATATAGGGAAGACTGGAAATGTGTGGAACAGGGAAATAGCCACCACATGACCCCAAGAAAGCTCTTGCTGGATATGCAGCTGTTTCCAGGGCAGATCGCAAACCAGAGTATACCCTTCACAGGGAAGTGTGTGGATGTCCCTGGATGATCCATAAGGATACTCCTAGGCTCCTTATAGCCACTCAAATGGAGTTAATCTGATCATAAACCAATGATTAGAATGAACACTGAAAGGTTTACACAGACATTTTTAATTTAAGACATTGGGAAGAAATTTTAGAAGGTGAACAGAAGAAATTCCATGGAGTGGTCCAAAGAAAGTGCATCTCAGGGGTGGGTCATACCATAGAGGATACCAGCCAGAAAGGCTAATAAAAACAGAGAAGCTGTGAGATCCCAGCAGAACTGCCACCTGTGCTCTCCTGGAGGTGGTCCAAGAGGATGACGGCATGATACCACACGCCAAAGCAAAATCTATTCTCTATTGTATAACGCTGCTGCACTTTGGAAAAATACATAATCGGCATGATTATGTTTAGCAAGTGAGTACTTGAGAGAATGCAAAAATCACTTTGGCTACTACTTATAGACTGGGTTTGGACTTGTATTACAAACTGTCTGAAAGATCAGGAAACCAAACACTTCCTTGATGTAGAGCACAAACTGCCCTAGAGTTTCTTTTTAAAAGGAAAATGGCCTTTTCCTTTTATGTTTTAGGCAAAGGAGACGTAATGTCCTTCACACTTTCCAACTAACACTTAAAACTCTTACATAACACAATATCAGGTATAACCAAGATCTTGCATTTGAACTAATTAAATCAAGGATGCAACGGCAAGAACAGGTTTCATCTTGCTTGTGGTGTCCTCCAATTCTAGCAACTAAGCTGCCACCTTCAGGCACCTACTTTTTTTGAAATGAAAATGAAGTAAACACACACACTGTAAAAGAACAGAACAGAAATTTGTATCCAAGGGTATCCTGCAAGTGTGGAAAAGGAGATAAAGCTCTGGGCTTTGCCAGATGGCACAATCGTCATCTTAGGCCTGGAAAAATTCTGCAAGAATCAACAAAAGACTAACACAAATCCTTCCACGCAGGTGGATAAAGCCACACACAGCAGCTTTCATAACACTTAAAGACCTTGACTTAGGTACGTGTACAGTCACTCTCCTTGATCACTACATAACCTGTTATTGAATGCAAACTCTTGTAATCCCAGTTTCTTCTACTTCATATGCACTTCTCAGCAGATGATTCTCAGATGAGCAAAGCCCTAATCACACCTGAAGGACATTATCACATGCATAGCACTGCCAGAAAACCAAACACCTCCTATTCTGAAGACTCACTGAATGCCTCGTTAAAAGGAGCTGTCGCTCTTCTCTTTTCCAACAGATGATCAGCTTGAAGTTACTAAGCAACGACTGGTTTTTGTTTTTGGGTTTTTTTTAATTAAAAAGATAGACTGGTGTCCAACTCTTTGATAGTAAAGCAACAGACAGCAGGAGTTCACCAAGGTCACAGAGTAAAAATGACCTTGGGCTTTCCAGTGCTCTGTTCAGCCCATATGAATTTACTGTGCGTTTTGGCAGCAGAGCACAACAGTGCTCTTCCCCGCTCCCCTCAGAGTGACTTCATGCAAAAGAGCAACAGTTGAAAGGAAAATGTAATTTTGATACCCTTGAACAAGAAAAGGCATAAAAACTGGTCAGGATACCTGGGCCAGGGAGAAAACCAAGGGCAAAGCTGGGGGCCCTGGTAAACACAAGTGAGGTAACTCCTGCTAGCGAACGCCACAGAGGGAAAACAAATAGTCCTCTCCTCAGCAATAGCAGCAGTAATACTTTTCCAAAAACTTTATGAGTCCTATGATATGGTCTTGTTTGACCTATCATTACCAAGATAAGCTAGCCAGTAAAACAACTTGAAGCAATTGGAAAGCCCTGGCTCTGGTTCATGGCTTGAATACCAAGTTGTCATACAGTTGTCTATCTGAAGCATTTCATACTGCCCCAAAGTTATTTCTAGCCATTGCCTAAGAGGAAGGTTGTTTGGGCTTTGACCCACTCTGCACTCGGTCACCAGCATTTGTGAAGTGGAAGAAACAAATACGATTATAACCTCTGGCACAGAGCACAGAAAGCAGAAACGTGGCAGCCAGCACAGTCTCTTGTGCACTGATGTCTGTCATTTGAAGCAATCCCCGTTTTTAAATGATGAAGCCTTTTTGATGTCTACTCCTTCACTCCTTCTTCAGCTGCAGAGTCTATGGCCACTCGCATTAAAGGACTTGGACTGAAACGCAAGTCTGGAAAGCTCAGACACCTGACAAAAAACTAAAAAAGGCTTCATAAACTGTGTTTTCAGTGTGGAAATCTGTGTTTCATACGTACAACTAGATGCCTGATACACCACGTTTATGCACAGTGTGGTAGTACATCAATGTCACGTAGGGAAACGTGGGACTACTACAGCATCTCCCATAACAGATGAGAGCGAAATTGTGGTGCCATATGGTGAATAAGAACCAAGAGCCAAGATAAATACTGTGCCTGTCCCTAATGTAGCTGAGGCTCTGTTGTAACAGCTGTGTTGCACCAAAACCAAAACAGAAAGGGATCAAAACCCTTATAAATGGCTTATAAAGTCTTCCGGCATGATCAAGCCTATTAGAAAGGGAAGCACATGGTCATACAGAGATGACACACTTGCTTGGATGAGTTAGATTAGTGAGTTAAGTGCAGAGAAGTTATTGTGCAAGGCATGTGTGATCCCTCTAGGCTGACAGAGGAGGAGATGGAAGGGAAAAGGACATTGTATACTATAACAGAGCAACCAACAACATCTGGAAATCCCAAGAGGTCAGATAAAGTGCTTACCATCACCGTAGCACTGGTACAGCTCTAGCATGAGTGTGACCTCCTTCCCAGCTCCCAGTCACACCCCACAAAACATTTCTAACCACCGCGGGCTGGCCTGTTGGGGAGGATGGTGTCGGTGGGGAGCACTACCCCAGGCAGAGACAGCAGCAGGGAGCCCAACCCCAACCACCCACACCCTCCCTAGCACCCCACCATGCTGCCATCTTCACCCAAACTAGACTGGAGTAAGACTGGCCCTGTGCCCACCCTGTCTCCTGGGTAGTGAGCAGGGTGCTCACCCAGATAGTGAGAGATGGGGTTCACGCATTGTTGTCCTGTCTCCCAGCACCAGCTGGCAGAGCTCTTCAGTCACCGGGACATGGACTGGAGCAGCACCTTCAGAGGTGCTTCTGGGATCTGAGCACCTCTACCAGATCAGGGGCAGGGAATCAGACCTTTTGTTTGTTTGTTAGTTTTTTTTTTAAAAAAAAAAAACAACCACAAAAAAAAACAAATCCAGAGTGATCAAAGTATGTAACACCTCAGCATTTTATAACCTACATATGCTAAATCCTAAAATGTAAATGTATGTTTCTGTTGTGTAACTATCAGACACTACCAATGGAAACTCATGATAAAGAAGTGAAGGAGTCCACCAGGTTACATGGATGGAGTATAAAGGTTCCTAAATGTTTGGTTTAACTTCCTGAATTCCTCTTTCAACACCTAAATCACCACTGGAATCAGGTTCAAGAACAGAAACTCAGGAGAAATTAGTCATACATTTTCCCATGACAGTCCATTGGCACTTAGAAGGAAAATATATAAAGTGTTTTCTTTGTTTGTTAAGATAAAAATGAAGAATGGCTTCCCATCTTAAGCCTTTAAAGGATAAACTTTCTGCTGCACTGCTGTTAAACCTGCTTTATAGTTCCACTACCATGAAAAAGGAACATCACACTTCCAAAATGACTGCAATTATCAGTCATTAAGGATGCAGCTCATAATGCAGTACAAATCCCATATAAAATATTGTAACTTCAGCTGATAATGTTTAATTTTATGTCAATTAAGCAATAGCCTAGAAAGTAATGGCCTTCTTTGCAACTTGAATACAAACCAGAAAGCATATAAAGATTTTGTTCTTGAAGTGTTTGCATACTAATCCCTACAGTATTTAATGTCACAAGAAGACAGCCCCCATGGGTGCCCATATCCAGTACACAGTCACTTGTGAAATGAACTTATATAACTCGAAAAGAATCAGAGATTCCTGAAAATATCAGGTCAACAGAAAATACAAGTGGCATTTGCAGTCAAAAAAAACTGTAAGAGAGAATTCTGAAACTCTGAAATTTCAGTCCTGGTCTGATAGGGCATCCCATCACAGAAAGCTGACATTTAAAAAGGCTGTTTGGAGAAAGCTGGATGATGTCTGTGCCCAATGCAAATCTGTAGCCACACAGATGTCAGTGAAGCTGCAATCATTTATCCCACCCAGGGCTGTGTGATCACCACCAGGCACGATGTGAAACAAGGAAGCGATCTGCAGTGGATGGGACCAACTTTTCCCTCTTTTTCAAAAACAGTTGTTAAACTTAACAATGCTCTGCAACAGACACACTCCAGAGGGAATCGTAATTCTTTCTTAGCTGCAGAGATATCCCATCTTCATTAAGAACTGGAGATCTATCAAGTGCATTTATTCAGAAATATTGCTAAAGTTCCTCTTCCAACAGCTGCCTTCACATTTACATATGTAAAATAGCAGGCTGGAGTTACCCATTAATCTCACAAAAGAGAATTAGATTGATGTCACATAGTTTGAATAGTAATTATAATATGAGCTAGAAACCGTTCACAGTAATAAAAATGGTTATAAACAATTCTAGATTCAGAGAGTATGATGGATGATTTGTTATGACACTGAATAATGTTTTAAATATTGCATTGCCTGAATTCCAGCACACAGGACCATATTCAAATTTAGGATAACTCGAATTTGATTCACACCAGAGGTTTGTTTGACCCATAAGTTCTTAATTTAAAAATATGGAAACAGCCAGTTGCCCACAAATGGTTTGCCAACAAGGTCAATTAAATGTGATGTTTTATTTGAATTTTGCTTGATTAAAAAAGAATCTTGGGCAAGCTATGGGGAGGTTTTGGTCCTGTAAGCACAACGCAATCTCAAAGTGTCAAAATGAATCTTGGAAGCAACACTGCAACACTAAAGCAAACACTGGATGAAAAAACTAGCACTGCCCAAACCGCAGCAGGTTATATCCAGCAATGGATGCAGCAGCTTGAACATCTGCCTCCAACACCAACATTCTTCATAACAGCACCTTCTGGGAAACAAATATTCTAGCAACCCAACCAAATACCACTTTCAAAGGATATTTTTAAACTTTAATCCACCTTTGGCAACCAGCTATTTTTTATGATTCCTCCTACTATTTTTCTGGAGTAAAAATGATGGAAAGATGTTGGTTTATTTTTGTTGCTGCTTGACAGCTAATCAAATTTGATATTTATATTGTACTGGGATAATGAAATGTCAAGATGGATATTATAAAAACATTTCTGAAGTTAGTAATTTAACCTTCAGCAATTCCATTTGATTCAATGGTTTCTACACACTTGCAAATAATTGTATTTTAGATCCTTGCAACCTGATGGCAGAAATAGACCCCTCCTCCCTTAGATTGCTGGGTCTGGAGTGCCACTCGGTGGCCAAATACAAAGAGTCTTGTAATAGACACCCATCTAACACTAGTCAAGCAGTCTCGTAGAGTCTACAGTTTGGGATGTACTGGATTTGGAAACAATCATTCTGCAGTTGCTTATATGACAGCCTAACACAATAAGAAACATTTTTATTCCTCATATAAAACTCTGGTTATGGGACTCTGGTGACAGTCAGCACACCCTCGGTGAACTGGAGAACCTCCAACTCTAAAAGCCGAATCTCTCACCTCTCGTGCAAAAAAAGCAGCTCCAGAGCCAGGCTGTAACAAACATGTTGTTACATGTGCACCAAGCACAGAGAGGGACCTGTAACCCATCCTCACCAGTGGGTAACTTTGGATCTTATAGCACTGGGAAGCTTGTATTTATTTATTTATTTTAACCTAAACAATCAGTTTCTTCACATAAGCCGATACGCCTATTTTAAAGAGAGAAGGAATCAGAAACTAGGACGGGGCAGGCAAACAGCAGCTTGTAAAGCTGGAAGCATCTCATTATGGTACCACTTGTACACTGCCATCACAGGAGAATAAATTACTATTTATTTACTGCAGTACCTCATAACTCCAAGCCAGAGCTGAACTTGCATCACTCTGATCTGGCCGGCCTCAAGGGCAAAGCACTCCCTGTACCATCAGAAAACCTCTGCTTCCTTTTACTCAGCTGCCTCCCAGACACTGAGATGCAACAGGGATTTTTGTGTTCCTACTTGCATCTTTACAAAAGCAGTAGCTACCAGCAGCAGCCACGTTCAGCACAGGCACCACACAGCAGGCAGGTGGTAAAGGAAAAGATGGAGAAAATTAGTTTATGCAGGATCCACATCTCTGATCCTTCAGAGAATAAGAAAAAATTCAAGTAACACTACAAAAATTTGAGAACTTCCTTACCATCACCTGAGTTAATTGCGCTGTTCCTTTTCCTCTTGAATAGTATAATATATGGGAATGGAGAGCAGAAGTTAATATCATGGATGAAGAATCCTAACTCTAGAAATGAGATTTTATTATACCAAACAATGTCAAACATCTATTGTTATTCATATTTTTACTATGAGCTTTCCAAATTGCTGGCCAGCCTCCCAGAACGTTTCTACCTCGTCTTCTCTCAAGGGTAAATGGCTTATGATAACATTTAACAAATCTAATCAGAGTGCACTTTTATGATAAATATTACTATCTGAATAAATCCCAATCAGATCAAATTAGCTGAATATTCAGCCTTCTTCAATAACCCATCCATATCAGTTTGAAGAGATGAAAAAATACTCTTATTATAACTTGGTATGAGACTATAAACAACTGTAAAATACAACACAAGGCAAGAAAAGACGATGAATTCTTAATTCAAGAAGACATTAACTCATCCTGCATCAATCCACACCACTGGGCAAGGCTCCTGCCCTGACATGACTAATACATGGGCATCAGTCTAACAGAACAAGAAACTGCCAGTAAAGCCAGAAGTTGCTGCGTGGGAGACTTGTACCCATGTGGGAAAACCTCAGAGGCTCGGGACTTACTGGAAGGCATGTTTACACTGCTCATTTCAGCTGAGCCTGGGATGCTGGAAATACTTACAGTGATAAAAAGTAAGGTCACTACAACTGTGCCTGCACTGTGGCAGCACAAATGTCTTTCTTTTAAAAAAGGGGAAAGAAAAAAAAAAAGGAACAAGGTAAAGTCATCTGACAAAACCCACATGATTTCTGTAAGAAATCTGGGAGCTCACTGTTCCCCATGATTTCATTGCATGAGAGGCAACAAGAAGCAGCTCTGGAATGCAGAAGGCTCTTTGTAGCACCATTTTTTTAAGCCAGAACATTAGAAACAGTGACGGTGTGCTGAAACCACATCATCCTTCCACAGAGGACGTGCTAGCATAGCCAACATTTCCACCGAATCAGCTACAAAGCCATCACCTGGTTTTGCCCTCGAAGGTATCAAAAGCAGCATATTCCAAATACCTTTAAATCACTGTGTCCTAAGAAAAAATGTGGTCTGACCAGTGAACATCTGCAGGCAGCTGCATCCTGTGCTATTCAGCACTTGAAAATGAAAAAAAAGGGACATGATTTGCTGAGAGCAGGTGAGCTACACACCTAGGATGTGACATGCGCCACAACCACATTTCAGAGAGGCTGAAGTCCAACCAGTTTCATGCTTGAGGAGGGCAGCAGTGGGCTGGGACAAGTCCACAGAGCCCACTGCCGTGGGGACAGAAAACTGTGCCGAACTGGTCGAGTGCCTGACCAGTAGCAGCAAGCTGAGCTCACCAGCTCCTTACGCTTTTCATGCGACTTCAGCGAAGTGCTTAAGCACAGGAACCTACCACATGCTCTTTGTATTATAGGAAACATTTACTTTTGTGAATGATTATAAACAGACGGCTCTTGAAAGAGCTTACTCTCCAACAGGACCCCTTAAATATTTACATTTTGTGGTCTGATGTGCAGCAAGGAGTGTTTACTGCCGAGGCTGCTCCGACCCTGCTAGGTGGAGAGCTTGCACACACCACAGGCTGTACTGCATCTGTCACAGCAGGGGTTCAACTTCGGAAAATAGGCTGCCATAGTCCAGCTTCTGCCTAAACTGCCCCTCAAGTTCATTTGCAAATAAGCCACCTGTATTTTTTCCTCCCAGGACACAGCTCAGCCACCAATTCAAATGCCTCCGAGCAGCCCTGACCGGGGACTGGATGCAACTCTGCCCTCCACATCACAGCCTTCCCGAATCAGCAGAAATAATTCACTGCAACAGATAGATCTTAAGGGGCTTTTGTTTTCTTTTTTTTTCTCTAGGAACTGAAGCTGGCTGTCAAAAGAAGCTGCTACTACAGCCCTTCCTCCCCTCCCAAATGCAATTAGTATCTTGGTAAGCATGAAACCTAAGATGAGTGAAAATGGGGAAGGAACGAAATAGGGACATTTGAGTCACTTCTGTGACATGACTGAAGCTTTTACTAATTGTGAAAGTGCACAATGCCCATTTTTCAGCTTTCCATTTAGAGAGAGAAGCAAACAAAAATCCTGAAAATTCACAATAGGCGGTTCCTGTTCTGAGACAGCTCTAGTTCATAATCTTTTTTCTTTATTGCTATTTAATGACTCACATCATGCGACTCTTTCCTCATTCCTAATGTCTGCTGCTGAAGTCTCCTCTAGAGAGATAGTACTTGGATGCCTGAGGGAGAGTCAGAGAGAACGATAACTACAAAAAAAATCACAGGAGTCATCATTTCCTAAGTCTGCATTGAAACAGATAAAACTTCCATTGCCAAGATTAGCTCATACGGCACAATATATGGGGAGATGGAGAGATCTCTTTACATGGGATGATAGGATGAATCTTCCCATCAGATATATATTCAGACATATATGAAATAACTTCTTTGAAATCAGCTGAATTGCTTTCAATTCACAGCCAGAAATCTAAGGTCTGAAATAAGCTTGCTCTGTGACTTGGCAGCTGGAAAATCCAACTGATTGTCAGAGAGAAGGTGCATCTTTCTTCTGGGATAAAGCCAAGAACAGAAAGCCAAGGCAGAAAAAACAAAGCCCAGCTCTTCACTTCCATACATTCCCTAAAGAACGCACATCAGTCCTAAACACTTTGGTATGGGCTGTTTTATATCATAGCAACTAATACAGTTGCCTCCTGCTCTCAAAAGTTTAAGTAATAAATCTCTGTTTCCACAAATATGTATTATCTCACTGCTGGTCAACATCCCTGACAGCACAGGTAAGTGAAAATGTTTTATACAGTACGTAAAATGGGAAATCACAGATCTGTTCTGTGGAAATCAATAAAATCCACGTGATTTCACAGCTAGGCTTGCAGTGATTCCTCAGGGATTTCCCTGGAGAGTTACAGCTAAGAATTTAAAAACCGACGATATTGTAAAACCAATACTAGGGCATTTTCCAAGTGGGCAGATGACTTAATTTAGATCATTAACATTGCTATGACTCAGTACAACATACATTATAGCTAAATAACAGTAGAAACTCTTCTTGAAATAAGCCTGGCTCACGCTCTTTGACCAGCTCTGCACAGCTTTTGACACCCAGCCAAGAAAACTGCTATTGAGCAGGTCGCATCTTCCCCTCCTGCCCACCAGCACCCACCTTGCAGCCCTGCGCCTGGGCACCTCATGCACTGCCCTTCAACGTGCGCTTTGCAGCACTGCATCCCGCCTGCACTGGCTGGATATCCACAAATCTGGCTGCAAGGTACTCACTGGTGGATCACAGTATGGTCACATCCTCTGTGCTCCCCCTGCCACGTGCAACAGGGCAGAGGGGGATTTCCCAGGTGGCACCCTGCAGGAAAACTGGAAGGAGAGCTGCGTACCAGCAATTACATGCTGAAAGAAACTCTGCAGAAAGTGGTAGAAAATATTTTCCATGTTTTCTGTCTTCCTCATGAGACTGCAGAAGTCGCACCAAAAACCTCTGGCTCCCACTGAGAGAAACTAACTGCGCTCAGTAGATAATGCCTTTAGAATAGAAAGAATTGCACAGAAACAGGAATATACTCTGCCATGGACTGCGGCTGAAGCAGCAGACTGCCAGCCTGTTCATTTGTAGGCTTGATGAATTGCTATAGGAAATGCATGGCAGAGGTGAGCCCCAGGCTTCCCCCCTCTTCTCCAGCGCGATGTGAAGTGGTGGGGTGCCGGGTTGAGTCAGCATGCAAGGACCACAGCCAGACCATATGCACAGCATTCCTAATGCTCCGTTCACACCTACTCCCTATGCAATATTGAAGGCAGGTTTGACGTAGAAATCTGCTGGGATTAAGATTTTTCCTACACTCTGCTCCCTGACATTTTAAAATCTGGCGTGGTTTGACTGTAGCTACCTACTTCCCCACCACCTGCTGTGACTCCCTATCCAGAGCATTGACTGCACAGGGGTAGATATGGACAGAGAAGAAAGTGTATCCCTTCCTTCTCCAAGCAGCAGCCGATGCTGCCTGTCCCAAGTAGCCAGCTGAAGCTCTACCCGCTTTTGATGCTCTGTTCTTGCCACGCAAAGCTTCCAACAGCCTAATTAAAGGATTCCCCAGCTAAGCAGGAAAGCAATTTATCCTTGCAATTATCAGAATGCCGCACAAATCTTCCAAGTGCCCTTCAAACAGCACTGGATTTCCACTGACAGAAAGAGTAATTGATTCCATTCTGGCAAAGGTGGAAAATTCAGGGACATGTTAGACTCCAGTTAACACAGCAGAGCTAGGGTGCCCTCAGGAACACCCTCGGTCCTTTCTGACTCCAGGGACAAAACCACCAATGCTTCCCTGCTAAGCTCCTGGAGATGAGCTCCTTGAAGTGTAGGTCTTTCATCACAGATGCCTATTTGATAACCATCAGTCCCTAACGTAAATAACAGATTTCCATTTCAATTGATAAGCGTCATTTAGTGTGCATCAAAAGGACCTCTATTGGTAGAAGGGATTAAAAAACCAGGAGCTGACTCAAGAATGCTTTGAAGCTTTTCCCTGATGAATTTCTTCTCCGAAATCTCCATCATTTGCTTATTTCCATCTCCATAAACAACATTATTTTATCCACCAAGTTTTGCAAATTCAGGTGACTTTGGTAGCAACTCTCCTTAGGTGGGGAACCTAGGCCCAGGGTTAAACAATGTTTGGCCAATTTTGTAATGTCATTAAAAACCAAGGAAAACATTTGTGTTTGCCATGACTTTGATGTGAAATGCATTTAAATGAAGAAGTTTAGGCTGAGCTTGGGGCAAAATTAAAAACCCCACATGGGACACAACCACATAGGAAAGCAAATTCAATGAGCTTTGCAGAAATCATTATACCAATCCAAGCAAAAAAAACATTGTTAACTTGCTGTAAGAATGGCTAAATTACAAAGACAACAGTGAAATATTATAGTCAAAACACGTAATCATGAAAGAATTTAGGATTTTTCCTTGAGGCCGCTGCAGCCCAGGCCCCTAGTGGGTCTGTGCACAGAATTTCTATTGTCTTTAGCAGGAGACTTTTGTATGGAAGAATCACTAACTAAAGGATGACCCTAACAAGGGCAATCCTTTAATCGAAACCAATTCGTTATTTTATGTACTGATTATAAAGTACAAAGACATTTTCATAATAAATTTGACACCAAATTAATTTGGGGGGGAAAGGAGGAAGGAGACCAAACAACCCCAGAGTAAATTTGGTAATAGAAAATGGAAAGGGTTCCATAAAAGTGTTTTCATGCCATTGAAACAGGTTTTAAATGTCTATATATAAATACATACATATACACAAATACACGTATACATTTTTTTTTTTTTCAAAATGTCTTCAAAACCAAGCATTACAACAAATTTTCTCATCCATGAGAATCGGAAAGGGTACCTAAAGTTGATATCAAAAGAGAAACTAATTTTCTAGAAATACAAAATAATAAGTAAATATATTTTTAAAAAATTACTTCAAAACTTCTTCCAGAATTCAGTTCATCTGCTAAATACTCCCATTTCTACCTCTTTTCTTTTTCCTGAATCTGTTAGAAAGAAAAATAGTCTACCTCCTTTCTAACCCAGTGAGAAAGCAAGCCATCTGGCCATATGTGGCAACACCTACTCTGATATCAGAAACCATATTCCTCTTCATTTTGAAATGCAACATTAAAAAAACAAATCCCCATACCCTTACTGTGCACTGCAGGACACCTCCCCAGACCAACAGGCCCTCCTCCAGCAGTGCTGGCAGCAGCAGCCAGTGGGGCTGAGCACAGTTGTCTCTACTTGTCATCTCAGCAAAAGAGGGACCCAAGGAAGGGTCTGCCCCACCACTGCAAAGATCCCAGGAAGAAGTGTTCATCTAAGCCCACACTGAGAGTGAAGAGATTTGTGGCATTCTAGCTGTGGTAGTTTTGAATCTGTGGATGGGTTTTGATACTTTCTGAGACTAAGAGAATGTGTTAAAATTAAACATGAATTACTCTCAGTATTTTGTTTAGGAACTGCTCCTTAAATAAGGCAAAATTACAGTCAAACCAACCAGGGTTTATTCATTTGGACAGCCCGACAGCATCATCCCAGTACACTGGGATGAAGCACTTCCACTATTGTGATCCATGGCCACGCTTAAGCCACAACTTGGGGAAATGAAACAAGAAGAAAGAAAAAAAAAAAAAAAGAAAAAAAAAAAAGGAGACTTCTGAATGTGGTTGCAATTGGTTACCATGATCCAAAACTGCACGCCAAAGAACACAGAGAACTGACAGCTCATGTTTGTGACCTGCATTTCCCAGCAGCCAGTTGAAATAGAAATAATACAGGGCACTCTAAAAGAAGATATTCCATAGGTTTGCATTACCATCTATTCATGGAGCCTGCAACCACCACCTCTTCTGGGTATATGATGCCCATTTATCCTGCAAAGCAAAAATCCTCAGCAAGAGAAAATAGAAGAAAAGGCCCAAGAATAGGCATGGATGCTCTGTCAGTGGGCAGCTCTCACCATGTCCCTGGTGCCATGGGCGTACTCCTATGCTTGGATATACACAGGATTAACATGGAGAAAGTAAGCACATACACAACACAGACTCAGATGTAAAAACAGTTAGTCGAAGTCATAATTTTTCTGAAAATATTCACTGTAAGAATTAATCTGTTTTACTCTGAGCATTGTTAAAACAGCCTAGTGGATGAGGGAAATGCTGTGGAT
>NW_009209089.1:0-3948 GCF_000690835.1 Fulmarus glacialis
GGCTGCCCCCTTCCCTCCGCAGCCCCCCGGCCGCTTCCCGACGCCTCCATCTTTGCCTCCCGTCCCGGACGCGGGGAGGAAGGAGGACGAGGAGCGCTCCCCCAGCCCCTTGGCGTGTGTCTCCCAGAGGGAGGACGAGACTCAGGCTTCATCTTCCACCGCAGAGGAGCTCTCTCCAGCTCCGTCAGAGAGCAGCAAAGCTTCTCCCGAGAAAGAGCCCGTAGGTAAGCGAATCATGATGATGATGGTGATGGTGGTGGTGATGATTAAAAAAAAAAAAAATAAGGAAAAAAAGCAGTTGAGGATCATAGTGGCATCGCGATGCGAAAGGAGGATCCCAGCTGCCCCGCGGGGCTGCCAAGAAGTGCTGCTCAGACTGACCTTCTGAACTTTGTAATATTCGGGCATGGGGTTGCCGTAAAAATTAATGTCCATCCTATAGTTTAAAACGCTTAGAGCCTCCGCTCTGGGCAACTTTAGCCCGCATGCTGCTTAAACATATAGAAAAACAAGATCAATGTTTCCCCTGTGATGTGAAGGTGCCTACCAGATAACAGAGATGTTTGTAAAGCATCCAAAATAAGCAATAGGCAGTGCCAATAAATAAACCTATTAACGCGGTAAGTTATATTTTACGATCCAGAATGCTTTTCGGAATAACAGCCGCGCTGAAATGTGCCATCTATGAACTGCTATCAAATTAGACTGATGAATGCACCGCGAATATCCTTCAGCGTCTACATTAGATAACAGGGTTGTTATTTATTCATTTGCTTATTTATTTCCCTGTCGGGTCCCCGTGGTAAAAAAATAACTCCCCTTCCCTGGGCGGCAGACTTTTCAGGCGCTTCTCTCCAGCCGCATTTCAGAAGCCCTGTTATTCTTTCAGGCGCCCCGTTGGAAAATAATAAGATCAAAACAAAAAAGAAAACGGAAAACTACTAGAGAGCCAACCCCAAACCACGAACCACTCCGAGCCGTCGAGGGATTGGTGTTACCTCTTTCCCAGCCGGTTCCACTGATAGGAATAAACACCCTGCAACGGGGGATTTTTAATATTTTTTCTTTTTTTTTTCCTCCCCCGAAATGGTTGGAAAAGAGAGGGCCGGGGCGAAGCTCCCCGGGAAGGCAGGGGCTGGAGGCGGGGAGGCTCCGGCTCCCCAGCTCACCTTGTTTTCCGCCTCCAGAGCACACTTAACAAAGTTCAGATCCGCAGGCTTTGTTTTTTTGGAAGCAGGTGCCTGGTGGGGGGAAATAAGACCCCAGGCCGTTCACCAAGCCGCCCCCCAGTAACAGTGGGCTCGGAGCGGCCGAGGGGGAGAGGGTAAAAGCCTGTTTTGGGGGGTCGGAGATGAACTGCCCAGCGGGGCACGCTGCCCCGCCGGAGGCTGTCCGGAGCTTTTTGAGCAGTGGCAGATTTTCCCGGCCGGCTCCAGGGTCTTTGGGAAACCGCTTTGAAGCTCTCCCCCCAAGGACACCCCATATTCCACCCCCCCGCAGCTGGCGGAGCGAGCCCGCCCCCCCCCCCCAACACACACACAGATGCTCCTTCCACCCTCTCCCCCCAAGCTCTTTGCCTCCTACCCGCTGGTAACGTCCCTTTTTTACTTTCTCAAAACTAGGCAATTCAAAAGGAGAAAATGCAGCAAACTGGCTCACGGCAAAAAGTGGCAGAAAGAAACGGTGCCCCTATACCAAGCATCAAACTCTCGAGCTGGAAAAGGAGTTTCTATTCAATATGTACCTGACTCGTGAGCGTCGCCTAGAGATCAGCCGCACAGTCCACCTCACAGACAGACAAGTTAAAATCTGGTTTCAGAACCGCAGAATGAAACTGAAGAAAATGAACAGAGAGAATAGGATTCGGGAGCTCACAGCCAACTTTAATTTCTCTTGATGAACCTATAAGCACATCTTTATGGTTTAAAGAGCCAGTGTCATTTTCCTAGGCTGTAGTCATCCGCACCTGTATGGATTAACGATTTTAGACGTTCTCAATATGTCCTTAACCTCTTAAGAGCTACTTTGGGGTGGGGTGGGAGGGCGGACTAAAGCCACGCTAATGCACAAAATGCCGTGCGTGACCCTCCCCGCTTCCTTCAGCCTTCCCCGCGGCCCATTTATTCCTTTAAGCTTGGAAACACAGAAATACCATTTCAGGAGCTGCAAATATCTTTCCCCCCGTATCTCTCTCTGAAAAGTAAACAAGCTCGGTTAAAGGCGCATTGTTTTAAATTATAAGCGGTGTAACTTGGACTGTACGTAGCTGCAGAATGAAGATATTTAAGCCTTGCCATATTTCTATATATTGGGAGCTTCCCCCCCTCTGTTTTCCTTTTCTCCCCCCTCCCCCCTTTTTCCTTCGAAAAGCGGGACTTACAATAATGAAATGCAGGCATCTTTTAAAAGGGCTTCATGGGAACGGGTGTTAAGAGCGATTCTTTTTTTGCTTTACCTTTAAAGTCAGTATTACACCTTTAAAATTGGCCAGGAAAATGAAATATCTTCTCTTTAAAGGTATAAAAGAGTTCGTGTTGCTCATGGACTAAATTATGACACTTACCTCTGAATTTCTCTCGCTCTTTCTGGTTGTAGATATTTACTTAATGTAGTTTTGCTTAAATATGTGGAATTAGTGATTTTTTTTGGTCTATAAGTAACGTTACCGTTGGTAACGCATGACAAGCACAGAGAAATTCCCCCTTGAGAAGAAAGTATTCACTTTTTCCTCACTGATTTCACTGAAAAGTATATATCCTGAATATCAGAAGGACTTTCTGAGCCAGAGTCTGAGATTGCGAGGGAGAATATGTTCGTCCTCCTTTATACTGTGAAGTTACATACATTAAAGGGTCAAACATATAGGTGAAAAAATTAAAAAAAAAAAAGAAAGAAGGGGAAAAACTATAAATACAGATATGTATAAATGTCTATTATTATTAAAATGCCGATACTGTTTTAAGCAAATGCATTCTATCGTTATTATAAATGTTAGTTCTAGCTATATTTAGTTCTTACCTTAAATCGGAATAAATTAATATTGTAATGCTGCTGTGCGTGAAAAAGACGATGTTTATGTTCTCATAGAAGAATAAAAAACCGTGGAATGAATCCTTTTAATTTTACCTCTTTTTGTGACTGTTTATCCTCAGGTTCTACTTTATGTCTTCGAGAACTTTTACAACAGGAATAGTTGCCTAAACCCCCTGCAATTACTTTAGGAATCTATTTAAATATTACCTAGACGGTCGTAATTTGTCTGGGCCATATAGCGATGGTGCTCTAAGGTTTGTCGGCTTTTGTTCAGTTTTATGACTTGCTAGTATATCTGGATTGTTGCTGTCTTGAACGAGTGGTTTCAGTTGACTGAGGAGCTGCATAGACTGAGGAAGCAAATTACTATTTCTCGAGGGTAGGGAAATGATTTTTTTTTTAATTTTAATCAAACACCTACAAGTGTGCGGAGATCTTTAACTCCAGAGGACAGTGACAAAATTCTAGCTTTATCTCAGGGCGGAGAAGAAATCGTAAAGGTGAGCGCATGGGGAGGGGGGGACACCAGCCTCGCCTCCCTGCCAGCCCCTCCAGACAAGGCTATCCCCTACCTGGCTGCATGTGGAAGAGCTTATTTCACCCAGCCTGCTTTTTCTGCATCCTCCCTTCCTTGCTGCATGTTTAGCTAATAGAGTCTTGCACAAAGGGAAGGCAAAAGGAGGGCTGGGAGAAGAGCGACAGCTAATGCTTCCTTGCAGGGTATGTGTATGGCGGGAGGCGGGGGACAGACTTTGAACCCGGGCTTCTTGAGAGCCGTTAGCTTTTCATGATGTAACATTGTCGTGCACGGCCTTTTTCTTCCCGACTGCATCTGCATGGAGAGGCGAAAGCTGCCCGTGGGGGAGGTTGTTATTATATTTCTCTCTTATTTTCATTAACCCACCGGAGGCTGGC
>NW_009209090.1:0-835 GCF_000690835.1 Fulmarus glacialis
TGAGGGCAAGGGAAGGCTGAGCCTCGCTGCCTGTCCCTGCAGCAGCCGGGGCAGCAGAGCCTGGACACACGTGTCTACACACGTGCACACACCCAATGCCAGGGTCGGGGCCATCGCTGGCGCATGCTCCAGGCTGTGGCACCCACTCCTGGCTGTGTATTAGTTGCAGGGCAGCCTCTGGGCCCGTGGCCTTGGTCGGCAGTCATGGTGGTGGTTGTGCTGTCGCTGCTGGTCCCCCTGTCTGCAGGGATCCTGTGGTTTGTGCTGTCCAGGTGAGTAGGCAGGAGACTTGGAGTTGCTGCTCTGCCTCAGGCCATGCCGTGCTGTGGGGTGGCTGGAGATGGAGAGGTGCGGAGGATGCAGCTGGCTATTCCTACCATAGCTTGGCACGTAGGACTTCTGGCTGGGGCTCATAAGCATCTTCCTTTGGGCTGGGGCAGGCACTGTGTGTCTAAAAGACCCCCTCCCTTGTTGCTGTTGCTGCGGCTGCTGCTGTCCCCTGGGGTGTTGATGGGCAATGCCTGCCAGCTCGTGAGAGGCCCAGAGGCCTGTGTGCAGAGCCCTCCATGCCTCTGCCACTGGGTTCGGCAGGGCCCTGGGCCACGTCAGCCTCTTCCCGGACTCAGGACCGCCCTTTGCCTTCCCAGGAAAAGGAAGGCCTTGCCCAGCAAAGCCGAGGCAGACCATTACACAGGTAGGGTCCCCATCATACAAATGGCTTTAGAGCTGTGGTGGGAGCTGGGAGGGGAGCAGGTGTATTGCAAGAGAGGCTCTTGCCATCCTGGGGTGGCTGCTGGCCGCCCATCTGGCTCTGGCTGACTTGCCAGAGCAGTGT
>NW_009209090.1:973-1736 GCF_000690835.1 Fulmarus glacialis
GCTGCCCCTCGTGCTCGCCCTGCCCAGGGGAGGCAGCGCCTCTGCCCTGCCGGTGTGTGCGCAGGGTGCCCTGCAGCCCCCAGTGCTGCTGCCTGCCTGGGTCTGCCCTGCTCCTTCTCCCGCGGCCCCTGCGTCCCTCAGGCTCTTTCTGTCTTGCCCGCAGAGCTCCAGCCCTATGAGAACTTGGATGATTACTGCGTGATCAAGGAGACTCTTCTGGCAGAAGATGATGCAGGTAGGGGATGGATTGCCCTGCCTGTTCCCACACACGGCAGGGAAGGATGGAGGGTGGCAGCTGTGGCGGTGCAAGCTCCGCTCGCTGCCAAGGGCACACAGCAGCCTCTGCCCTGGGGGCCCTTGATCTCCACAGGTAAAGGTGGCCAGGCGGGAGAGCCCTTGCCCCAGCCCCTGCCTGTCCTGGAGTCCTCAGGAGACAGTCACAGCAGTGAGGGAGAGGAGAAGCTGGAGTCGACGTCTAAGGCTCAGTGCTGATGGCACTTCCCATAGCCCCTTCTCGAGGCTTGGTCCTCCACCAGTGGAAGCAGGACCTCATATAGCTTGCACTGGGATATTGCTCCCCCTCAAATTTGCTCCCTCATCAAGCTCCAGCATCCTCTGTCACAGAGCAGGGGCAGCCCAAGGCCTGGGATGACCTTCCTGTGCCAGCGAGGATGTGTTCTGGTAGTCCTCCAGTGCTCTGGCAAAACCGTCTCACCCGCATCCTGGTGCCTGCAACTGTCCTCTGAGGTCGAAGCCTCTCGCT
>NW_009209090.1:2226-3488 GCF_000690835.1 Fulmarus glacialis
CGGCTGCTCCTCCTGCCCCTGTGCAGCCTCCAGAGCCGCTGCCTCTCGCGCACCACGGGATGCCGGTGCCCGGTGCAGCCCAGAGGTTGCGGGGCAGCCCAAAGGCTCTCCTTGGTGAGGAGCCCACTGCTGGAAGATGGAGTAGTCGACTGCCCTCTTCTCCAGCTCTGTGTGTCACCTGGGATATTTCCATCTCCTTCTCCTGCCCTTGGGCACACGGGCTCTCCTGAGTTCTCTGGACTCGGGTATGACTAGCTGTTTGTGGGTTGTGCTTTTTACAACCCCAAACACAGAGTTGTTGTGTTTTTTTCTTCAGTGTCATCTCTCTCCCCTGCCAAACCTCTGGCTAATTGTGTGACCTCCTCTGACACTTTGTTTTCTTTGCCTGGGTGTTTTGTGACTCCAGTGCTGTGCTTCACCTTCTGTCTACAGCTGCAATGTGTTCTTCATCTTCCTACTAACCGGTCATTTGCCTGAAGCCATTCAAGCAATGCTCTGTAGCAGTCACTGTGTGCCACCCTTTTCACTCTTGTTCTGGCTGATTCCTTTCCTAGTTGATTCCTATGAATTTTATGGCTTGTGTTGTTCCTGAGTATCCTCCAGGATGTAGTGCCCTTGTGCCCCTGTCCTGGACCAGGCATTGTGCGCAGCTGCTTCGGTGCTGCACCTTCGAGTCCATTTGGGAATCACAGGTTTTGGATTCTTGGATGCAGCATCACTGCACACATGAGGCTGTCCTGCCTGGAGAACAGAGGACAGTCTGGCTGGGGTACCTTTCAGTGGGGCAGGAGGACAAAGTTAGCAAACCTGGGAGCAGGCAGGTGCGGGAACAGCCTCCATTGGCAGGAGAATGTCCAGGGGAGGTTTGGGGATGTATCTTTGCAGGATTCTATATCAAGGCAGCCTTATCCAGCTGGGACCGGGCTGGGCCGGTCCACCTAGGGGGATCCCAAGAAGCCTTGGACCTTGAACACAACATCTCCATGCACTGAGAATAGAGAAGCAGCAGCTCTGACACTGATGGAGGTTCCCTCTCCAACAAGGAAATCTCTTGAGCCAGATGCTGTGGCTGTTTGATTTCTGAGGTGTATGCTTACACCTCCTGCAGACAGTTACCCAGAAGTGTGCTGAAAGGCAGTGTGTGGGGCTGGGACCTCAGTCCTGCCCCGGCAATCAATGCAGCACAGCCCCGCGGTGGCAGAGTCGAGGCATTGTCCTGGTCTTTGCACCTCTGCTGGTGCCCAGGGACAGAAGATGGCAGC
>NW_009209090.1:3551-3852 GCF_000690835.1 Fulmarus glacialis
ATCTTTTCTCCTTGGGAATGCCACAAGCCTCCTGGGTTGATGAGAGACCTCCAAAGTCTGCAAGTTGTGCCTTTCTGCATTTGCCATCCCAGAAGTTAGGATGCATCTCCTGCACGTCTTCCAAGTCCTGGAGAGAACTCCCCTTCCTGACAGCCAAAATGGCCAGGGGAAGGCAGGCTGTGCATGCACAGTGGGTTTCAGGCTCGCTGCCTGCCTGGGGAAATGGTAGGTGCTGCTGAAGGCCATGCCGAGGCAGCCCCTGAGCCTGCCCTGTGCCTGCCCCCGGGCGCCCGGGGGGGCT
>NW_009209090.1:4245-6368 GCF_000690835.1 Fulmarus glacialis
CCTGCCTGGGGAAATGGTAGGTGCGGCTGAAGGCCATGTTGAGGCAGCCCCTGAGCGTGCCCTGTGCTTGCCCTGGGGCTCCAGGGGAGGCTTGGTGGGGAGGGGTCTGGTGGCAGCCTCAGTCCCTGAGGGTCACAGCAGGAAGAGGCTTTGGGATCATGGCAGGGGGCAGTGACCAGAGCTGCCCATGCCAGGCCAGGGCAGAGGGCTGGGCGTGCAGACCCCCATTTTGCAGTTCACGGGTGGGTGGAAGGTTCCTGGTGGAGGTGTGCGGGTGATGTGGGTCTCCCTGAGGGCTTCTGGCAAAAGCATGTGCAGAGAGGAGCAGGGCTGCAGTGCTGGAGGTCTGATAGGTAACATGGGGAGTTTGCAGGAATCCCATGCCCCAGCAGAAAGACAGGAGGGCCAGTGAAGTATCTGGACTTATGAGCCGTGAACTGCAGCCTCAGAGCCAGCAGGTCATGCAGGCAGGGCTTGGTTCTCAGTCTATGGTGAGCTCCAGCAGGATCTTACCCTAGGGTCCCTGAACGAAATAATTCCAGAATAAGTAATACCCACCCCCTTATGAGTGTATGGTGGGAGCTTGTGGACAGACAGCACTCATGCTGCTGAGCCTGGGTCTGTGTGTCCTCTTGCTGTGCGCAAGGCTTCCAGGCCCTCCAGCTGTGTATGAAAGACAGGACAAGCCCCTGTGCTCCAGAGCCTACTTCCCTCTGCCCTGCCCAGCAGACGTGAAAATAGGGAAAGCTGTGCCTCGCTGCCTGTCCCTGCAGCAGCCATGGCAGAGCACACGTATCTACAGACATGCGGTCAGCACAGTGCTCAGGGAATGCAGGCAGGGAGAGAGAGCCTCCCTGCAAACTGCCTGCACCCAAGCTTTCTGTGCCAGGAAAGCTGCGTGCCAGCCCGCTGCCTGCATCTCAGTGCAGGCAGGGTGAGGGAGGAGGGTGGACCACAGTGGGATAAGCCTGTATGCAAAGACTGTGAAAGAGTCCAGAGCGCTGCAGCATGAAGAAGGAAAACAGAGAGAGGCTGTATAAACCACAGAGTTGAAAGAGGAGCTGCCCAGGAGAGCTGCAACAGCACAGGGGGACAGGACTCATGGAAGCTTGGGGCCATGCAACAGTGTGTGAGCTGGAAAGGGGCTCAGAGAAGAGCTTGGTGGTGGCATCATCAGGGACAGGAGACTGTGGAAGTGTGAATGAGCCAGGCTTGGAGTTATGGCGCAAAACGAGGAGTCCAGGGAATTCCCTCCCATACCCAAAGACCCTGCCTGACCTAGCCAGGGTCAGGAATAAGTCTTCATCCAGCTCCAGGAAGATCCTCTTGCCCCTGGTACTGTGTGCACTGTTCATGTTGAGGCGCTTCACACCGTAGAAGGCTCTGAGAAAGTGGAGCTCAGAGCAGGGTAGCAGGAAAGGTTTGGAGCAGAAGGCAAAAACCCCACAACTGGCTGGTTCCGGAGCTTGTCAGATCTGGAAGGTCTATCGGTGGGGTTCAACAGCAAGATTGTTGCAGATGGGCCAGTTCAAGGTAGTAAGTAGAGAGATTTCAAGCAAAAGTGACACAGAGTTTGAGACCAGCTGGCTTTGCTAGAAAAAAAGAACTGGACACATTCTCACCCTCAGTTTCTTATTGATTGCTCTGACAAAAAGCTGTAAAGTCCTGGTTGAACACAGGCGCAGTGGGTTGACCTGGGGCTGCAGCCAGACCTCCTGCCAGCCACTCTCTCACACACCTCCTCAGGGGGAGGAGGATGGGTGGAAAAGCTTTTGGGTCCAGATAAAAATGGGGAGATGACTGATCAATCACTGTCCTGGGCAAACCACGCCAACTAGGGAGAGAGCAGGCTCAGGCTGGCATCAGTGGGATGCTGCTGTGGGGTCAGCGCAGCTGGGATGATGGCCGTAGCCCAGGGATGCCGGCACATGAGCGAGCGATGAGTTTTGAGCTTGGCCTTCGCTCCTGATGCAGAATGATGAGCAGTGATTTCCCGCCTCACCACGCAAGGTCTGATGTGGTATTTGGGTGGCTCACTCACGGCTGTGATGGGAGAACCCTGGGGTGGGCTTGGGCAGGTGGACCAGGGGTGTCTTCCTCAACATCCAGCACTGGATCTGGAG
>NW_009209091.1:0-2896 GCF_000690835.1 Fulmarus glacialis
GGGGTGGGGGAGTGTGTGTGTGTGTGTGGGGGGGTTGTGAGAATTAGTTAATTTTTCAAGAGAATCCTAATACCTTGGTAGAAAAGTGCTTTTGCAAGATTTTACAATTACTGTTGTTACTGTTATTATTACTTCTTCTTCTTCTACTACTACTACTATTAAGCAGATTTGTTAAAGTGAGGTATCATGCTGTGCATAGATCTATTAAAAAAAAAACAAAATTAAAAAAAAAAAATTAAGAGGAAAAACAATAAGAAAAATTACCTCCTTTATAGACAACACAAACCTTAATCATGTGCTACAGAAATAAACAGCCTAATTTAAAGTAAAGACAAGGAAATTAACTGAAGTTGAAATGTCAGTGGTTAATCCATTAAAATATCACCATCCTCTGATGTTGTTTTCTCTAACTCTGCAGCATAAATAAACAATCATCTCTGTAGCTAAGATTCAGGGGTGCTTTTATTTGATCATTTTATGGCCTCATAATAAACTGGAGATCATTCATAAGGAAAATGCTAGTTCGCTGTGCCTTAAAATATGTGTTAGACAACATTTGGATAGTGAGTGAAATCACTGTAGAGTGCATCTAGGCAATATTGCACTCATAGGTGAATAAAACTGTTGCCACCTAAGGACTAACAGTAGATTGGCATAAGCCAAATGAGTTTATATGTATATATATGTATGTATATATATGTATGTATGTATGTGTATACATATACCTGTATATATCTATATCTCAACATATAAAAATATACAGATGTATTTACTCATACAGATGAGTTTACCTATTTTATAAAACCAATACCATTCTTTTTGTCTTGCAGCAAGATTAAACCCTTGGACCCGTTGAAGCTGTTCTTCCACAAAAATAAATAAATAATGTGTTGCAGCATGATTTAATGATGGTTTTGTCAGCAGAAAAAAACCTGTTGAAGGCAAAAATATTTTCTGTAAGTAAAGCACTTCAATTCAAGGCAGGGGTGGCTTTAGTTAAAACAATCTGTTTGTGGTCTGACACTGATTTATGAGGTGTAGCTTATTTATCTTCTTTGGGTTTTTTGTCTTTTTCTCTTCTGATGATCAGATATATTTGTAATATACTTTGTTTAGTTTTGGCAGAAAATTAAGTCCTCTGAGGATTAGTGGTGTGCTACACCCTGAATTAACTGCCAAAGATGCAATAATTTTTCCCTTCTGCTTAATTGTATTGTGGAAGCAATCAGTCATGCAGCAAAAGCAATTACATTTTTGTTTTTATTCTATTTTCTTACTATTTTTGTTAATATCAAAGTGCATACAGTGTTTGAAAAGATGCTCTCTCTCAAGCACACTCTATCTCTGTGAGAGTGAGGAAGCAAAACAAATCCAACGGTAATGAAATAAGTCTTAGTTTTGACATAGGGTACAGGGTAGAAGAAAGAAATGCGTATTCACAAATACCTCATCAAAAATATTTCATCAAAACATATTTAATAGATTTTGACAAAAATAAAATAAGATTAGAAAGACATGTCTGCCCTCCACAGAACATTACATCTATTCAACAAAAACAAAACACCTGAATGTCAAAAATACTCAGATGAAATATTTTTATTCACATCTGCTGATAATAATGCCCCGTGGGCATTCAAAAGTCTCATGCCACTACTCTCAGTAGGTTTGGTTCATTAGCAAAGATTTTTCCCCTTGATGCACTTCTGGCCGACATGGCTATTTGTTTAATGTACTGAGTTTTCAGCTCCTAGGGGAAAAACATACCTATTTGCTAAAAGTTGAAACTATTATTAAAAAAAATCAGTGATTTTGTAATTGAAATATTTTACATAGAAAACAAACTACTTCTCTGGCAGTTTTATTTGTAACCTTGGCATTACAAAGATCAGTGTTACAGAGTACAATACCAGCCAACCAACTAACCAACAGGCTGGGATTCCAACCTCAACTACTCGATGATATGGGTAGGTATTTTGGAAAACTGTATGATTCTGGAACAAATTTTGGTTTCTGTTTCAACAATAAGCACAAGGAGGTTGTCCACTCATTCGTAAGGCACAAAAAGGCCTTAGTCCATTGAATACTTGTTATATGTCACTCAGGCAAGTGGACCACCATTGAGAGAGGTATCCAGTACCGGAGGGGATTAGCCGTGCTGGAGGTGATTTATGATGACCTGAACAGTGAGCAGTTATCCAAAGATCCAGATGAAGTCAAGTACACCCGACCCACGTGGCGGAAGTTTGTTTGGAGTGCACCAGCATCGCATGCAAACTCATTGGCAGTAATGACCTGGAAAGACGGAGAGGAACAAGCGGTGGATGAATTGGCTGGACAACTCTGGCATTATGAAGAAAATGTCTCTTCCTCCCTAAGGGCCTGCATTTCTGCTGTGGAGAAACTGTCCAAAAAACTGTCTCGGGAGCTCCAGCAACTCAAAGAGGGTATGTCCTACTCCCCACCCAAATGACCAGTATCTCATCCATTAAGAGTAAGTGTCCTTCTGCTCAAGAGAGAAGATATAGTGGATACAAACCATGGGCCACCCTCTGGTTTTACCTGCGTGATCACGGAGAGGCCATGAGGAAGTGGGATGGAAAATCTACCTCAACCCTAGAGGCATGGGTATGTGAGTTACAAGGAAAAACAATCACAAAAGGGGGTTCTTCCGGGAAAACTGCTGCTCCAATTTCCACTGAGCAGTTCCGCACACAGAGTAGAAGGGCTGATTTCACTTCCAATCTTAATAAAGGGACTTCTGATTCGTACTCATGAGAAGTGAGTAACAAATACTATGACCAGGACTAGAGGGGCCCTGTCTCCAGCCAGGTGGAGGAAAGGGACAACTGGGTTTGCTGGCCTGTGTAGATTCGATGACCTGGCACATCAGACCCAC
>NW_009209092.1:0-16415 GCF_000690835.1 Fulmarus glacialis
ACCTTAATGATTCTATGATTCTATATTTAGAGTCACATCACACATCAAAATTGTTTTTTTAACCAGAAATTGTTAAGCAAAAAGATCGCTGGTAAAGTGTTTCAGGGACTGATTATATTTCCCTGAACATTTTTATAAATAACCTGGAAAAAATCCAGTACATGTATCGATACAAAAAAACATGCCTTGGAGGCGTTAGGTCATTCCTAAGGGAGCTGTTTTCCAACACACTGCTTCTTTCACAGGTATGTAAAGGGCAAGGACAAATCTTACTGAGAAATGCTCCCAGCTGTACAATGGGTAGGAAGAAAGCACACCTCTAACTCTATCTTCTCTTCACACCCTGGTCAGTATGTTGGTGTCATAAAGGAAAGTAGGCATAAATTCTTTTTGATCAGGGACTTCTCTTGTGGAATACCGTTTGTCGTAATCTGATTATCACAGAAATAAGTAGACACACTATCAAAAATGTGATCCTGTTTTAGTACAGCATTAAACAGACAAGGTTCAGATTTCTGTGGAGATCATAAATTGCATGGTTCACATGGCAAGCACCCTTGTAAATTTATGAAAAAGTTTGGAAAATTACAGAGTGAATGAACATCTGTTAGACATAAAGAAAATAATAAGAAGGTGGCACTGAATGTGTTGAGATCAATGGCTGTGAAGAACAATCAATCAAAAACTACCAAAATTCCTTTTTCAGGTTGTGGATTTTGGTTACACTTTCTTATCTGTCAAGCAGTCCATTGCAGCAAGTGAGAAAGTGATAGTTCTGCTGTTTTGTTTTGAGTCACTTTTCCCATTTTGAAGAGACAATCAAAGGCAAATTCAAAGAGAAAGTGAGAAACAATAGGAAATATAGAGGACATAAAAGGACGTATAGTTTTTTGTTTATATCCTCAGGGTATCAGGGTCTGACGAGAGGTTGACAACAGATTTTACTTTTGGACTTTGGTCCTCCTCCATTTTCCTCAATCTGAGATACTCTGCTTGGGCTTGCCAGGGCTTGTTTCTTCCTATAGTGAGACAGAATCTATCTAATCCTGTGCTGCTGGTTAAAGAATCAGATTATGGTTTTTTTTTTTCTTAGCGAGGAAGGAGGGGAAGAACAGAAAAGAATTCACAAGTGGAGCAAGGGCAGAGTGGATCTCACACTCTCAATACAGCTTCAATTAGTGCAGCACTACCATATGCTGCCCATTTTTAGTCCTGCTAGAGCACCAAACTTTGGTCATGGTAGTCTTTAAATGATAGACATAAAGACAGAATCTGTGGAGAAAAGCAGAAACCTAACAACCTTCCTCTTCTCAGAAGCATTTTTCCAAAATTTTCTCCATGTTCTGTTCACATCTAAGTGCCCTTTTAACAACCTGTTTAAGAGGTGATGGATGGAGTAATCTACTCCATTACTATATTTTCCATTAACTGTACCTGAGTTTCAGCAGATCACTTTTTGTCTATTGAGTTCTGACCTTATTTTTTTTAATCATGCATGACCCCTAAGAGAATCTTCTGTTTATAGTTGTAGGTCTTTTGTGCCAACCAATGTAGTCAGTTGCCTTTCTTCTGCATCTTCTCTACATTGTTGCATCGTTGCATTGTTGTTGCAATGGTGTAGAACATTTTATATGAGAATATTCGTAATCTTTTGTTTAGCTTCTCCCTATGCCCGTGTTAAACTAGTTGTTTGGTATAGGCTTTGTTAGCCTCAATTAGTAAAAGACATTTCTGTATCCTGTGCAAGAATAATTCTCTGGCCCTGAGTGTTGCTCTGGTTGTACCTTGCTGGCAGGAAGGCAGAGACCTTCTGCACTAATGTGCTGCATGATCTACTACATGATGAAAATACAGCAAAATGAGTTTGAAAGCTGACTTCAAGGAAATGAAGAATGACAGGAGGGGTCCTGTTATGTGAGATCCTCTTAGTTTTTGAAATGTCAGTTTTAGTTGCATGATGAAACTGTGCATAAAGGAGGTAGTAAACAAAAGACCCCTAATGAGGGCATACAGCAAGAATTGCACGTTGGGAGTGCGTTTCTGCAGTGTGTTGATGCCAAGGTCCAATATTAGGAGGGCAGTTGCACTACCGGGAGATGTTATCCTTCAGATAAGATATTAAAATAATGTCTCATCTGCTTATTTCTAACATCACTTCGAGATGATAAAGATCTCATGATACAGGCTGGAGGGACATGGTGGTGGTAGGGAGGATAGGGAATAGGGAATAACTTTGCTTCCAGCTGGCAAAATCATCCTTATTATCACCACAAATTAATTGGCAATGTTACAAATTCAATGTACAAATTACAATTCATGACTATACATTATATAAGATGTTATGCAGGGCTGACTGGTGACCATTCTGGTCTGTCTGATAGTATTCACCAAAGCTGTTTAATTGTGAAGTTATCCATGAAAATGAAAAAAGCAAAACAAAACAAAACAAAACCATGTACTGACATACTTGCAGAAGCAACTGTACGCTCCTACTTGTTTTAACAACAAATTCTACATAAAATCAGGTAGAGTTTAAGAAGAGGGAAAAGTTTTGAAGATAGCGTGTGTATTTAAATGCCTAATGATGGACTTTGTGAATAATACCAGATAGACATTTTGGTAATCTGCTTTTTTAATACCTCTCAGTAAAAAGATGTGAATTCAACATTTGAGCTATATCTCACAAGTATAAGCTGCAGTAACTACAACAGAAATATAATTAATCACAGTCCCAAAAGATTCTTTCCACGGGCTACCCAGGACTTGCTTATGTAGCATGCAAGACTCCTGAAACCATACCTGCTATCTGTAGGCACAGTCCTGCGCATAGGTGGTGAGACAGCATGGCAGAACTCCTGCACTGTTGATATTTAGATACAAGCTCTGAGTTACCAAGGACACACAAAGGTTTTTTTTATTCTGCCTGGAGAGGCACATGCTCCCTCTCAACTCCCAGGTTAGCAAAGCCACATTCTCTGTCTCAAAGTTCAGGGGAGAGAATAAGAGAAGAGAAAACATGTAGTAGATACCATGAGAGGATGCACCAGAATTAGAGGATATGGAAGTACACAGGGAGGCTGTAATAAGCAAAGGGAGACAGAAAACAAGAACCAGTTGCCATATGTTGGAAACAGGAAAGCAGCTAGAAGTTGCAATAGGGTACTTTCCACAGAAATAATTGCTAATTCATGATTGTCTTCTGCTGGAACTCAAGGCAAGAGTTGCAAGTTAGTAGTAACACTTTTTTTTAATTCAGTTAGCAACATGAGTTTTAGCTTACTGCTTCTAAGAAACTAAAAAGCTAAAGAAAAAGTGTATTAAACATGTCCAGAGAAGAGAAGGTTGGTTGTTTAACTATAAGCTTTTATAAATTTTGAGGGTTAAAGCCAGGCATTTAATATTTCTTTTTGTATATTTGAGATGAAACTTAACAATATTGCTATTATATCTGTTTACTACTTGTATACAGTATAAGCATACACATATACATTGTACAATGAAAACAGTGAAAGTTTAATTACACAAAGGTCTGAATATTTATTAAAAATCATTGTTTTAAACCATTGTTTATTAAAATTTCAGGTTATTAAATACACTTACTAGATTTTGAGGAATGTTCAAGTTAGTTCTATATATGATACATAATCCATAGCTATATTAGTTTTAAAGGGTATTCCTTGTAAATCACCTAAAGAGTCACATAAAATGAGTTCTTAAATGTAAATATGTGCTTATTACTTCCATGAGTTTCTATGTTGATTGAACTACAACTTTATAGACCCTATCTTTCTTTAATACTCTCTATTATTTTCCTTCATGCTGTGAAAGAGATACATGGGTTAGTTATTGATCTGTAATTCATACAAGTTATTTGAAGAGAGTCATTTAATTGCAGACTGTAAATGTAAATATTAGTTTTTAGGTCCATGAAATAGATTATTTATGTGGCAGCCACTTTTTAAACAAGAAAAACCTCAACAAATATTAATCAAAACAAAGAACAAAACCAAAATCCACTACCTTTTTCAATTCTCAAGTGACCAATGAAGACTTCAACTTTAATCTCAGAAACATACAAGTTTTAAAAGATTATTCTAGGAACTAAAGGGCATTGTAACTTAAGGCAGGCATTTGAAGCAAAAGTTGATCTTCCACTAAACCCTAGTAAAACTAAGTCAATATTTGAGAAAAGGTATCAAATAAATGAAAGTGTTGATTCTGTCTTTAAATAGATTCTGAAATATTCAAAGTGATAATTACCAGCATGCACATAAAAAATATGATCACAAAACTGAAGAAATACTATTTTTCTGCACATGCACTAGCAGATTCTATATTCAAAATGTCACCATGAGCCATGAAATATAAATAGCAGCTGACACATGAATCTATCCAAACTTTGGAGTCATGAAAGAAAAGATTCATAGAATCATAGAATATCCTGAGTTGGAAGGGACTCATGAGGGTTGTCAAGTCTAAATCTGAACTCCACAGAGGGAGTTAAACCTAAAAGTTAAACCATATACTTAAGAGCGTTGTCCAAATGCTTCTTGAAAGCAACAGGCGTGGGGCCATGACCACTTACTTCCCTGGGGAGCTTGTTCCAGTGGTTGACCAAGATCTCAGTGAAGAACTTTTTCTTAATATCCAGTTTGAACTTCTTCTGACACAGCTTTAAGCCATTCCCTTGTGTCCTGTCATCAAACACCAGAGAGAAGAGAACAGCACCTCCCTCTCCGCTTCCCCTCATGTTGTACTTGTAGACAGCAATGAGGTGACCCCCCAGTCTCCTCTCCTCTAAGCTGAACAAACCTAGTATCCTCAGCTGCTCCTCATAAGTCATGTTCTCTAGTCTTTTCATCATCTTTGTTGCTCTCCTTAGGACAGAGTAATAATATAAAGATTATATTTTGTGAATTGAGAAGTTCAGGTTTTATTTATTTTCTTACACAATCTTTCTTGGGACTCATCTCGCCCAACTTTAGATGCTTGCAGTGTACCATATCAGTTTCTGAATCATTCAGCTATAGTCCTTTCCATGATCAGTGCACAACTAATCCTACCTGTCTGAACTCCTGGATTGTGATTGCTTTTTTCACTAGAAATTCTTTTTTCTCTTCAGTGATTAAAAAGGGTGTCTTCAGTGAGTAGAAAAGATATGAATGTCTATTCTATAGATATGTAAATGTAGGTAAGGAGAATCCCAAATTCATGCTCTCAGTATTAACTTCAGCCTGTTATTTAATCTCCATAAGACAGTAAATACCATTACAAAGACTACTAAGAATAAAAGTCCAAACCAATAACGAACCTACCAGCTCAACATTGTTGGGAAAATACGATGAGTGTCACTAATAGGAGAGGGAAGGACTTTATTCCCTTGCTATCCAAAAACAGTTTAGTGCTGTTAATTACTATACCAGAGTATTTTTGCAATTCATTGACTTCATAGCATCATGAGTTTAATGTCTGGCAGGAACTTTTACAGTAAATTAAAAATTGATTTAGCTAAATTAAGTTGTAGGAATCATAGGATATCATCCAGCAATTCCTGCATCAGGACCACAATGTGTGTGAACCCTACATCTCTTGGAAACCCTACCCAAATCACTCACAAAATAGAGGGATTTTCTTATCACCAAACCACATTTAATTTTCAGTAATGGTACTGTTAAGTATCTACCTAAAAACTGGTTTTAAAATCTAAGGGAAATAAAAAAGAAGACAGAGCCAGACTCCACTCAGAGGTAGACAGTCAAAAGATGAGAAGCTATGGCTATAAGCTGCAGTAAATTTCACTTGGATATAAGAAAAAAATCTCAGAATGAGTGGGTAAGGACTGGAACAGGCTGCTTAACAAGGCTGTGAAATCTCCATTCCTCAGGGACTTTCAAATTTGAGTGGACAAGGCCTTGCTCAAAGTGATCTAACTTTAAGGTTAGTACTGCTTTGAGCAGTACTCTAGAGGTCCTTTCCAACCTAAATAATTATATGAATCTATAATTTAAAGATCTGGTTCTTGATTGTATTCTGAATTAATGTATTTTCCAATCACTGTCTACTCTAGTGTGTTAAAGCTCTGTCTCCTATCAATCAGAATTGTTTTTTTTTTCCCATGTATGAGCTTGTAGACAATGACTTCATAATCTTATCTTGGGTATACTTTCCTAGTTTCCCAAATTTTGAGTTGCCCTTGTAATTTTTTTCTATACTATTTTTAATATTTCAATATTCCTTTTAAAGATAGTAACAAAAAAATGCAAGTATGCTAGTAAAAGTCTCTCAAGTGCTGTACACAAATACAGCCTCCTCACTTCTATTTAATATTTTTCTACTTATGCATGTCAAAAACATGTTCACCTACTTAGCTATAGTGTTGCCCAGGGAACTCATGTTCACTTAATTAGATATTGTTCCCTCCAAGTCCTTCAATGTCACTGAACACCAGGATACCGTTTCCCATCCTGCAAGTGTGACCTACATATTTTGTTCCTTGATGTATGGCCTTTCATTTGGCTCTGTTAAAACATATGCTGTCCAGAGAAAAATAATTTTCTTAAGCAATATAATTTGGTAGAGTTGGTCTTTCTCCATCACTTATCACTCACTAGTTATCCATTATCAGCAAATTTGATCAGATCATTGATGAGAGGTTGAAAAGCAAAAACTAACTTTTCAGAGGCATCTGGTTATGCATCCTGTTGTACGATGATACTTCATTTGTAATTACTTTCTGAAACATTTTTCATAGTTGATATTTAAGCTTTGCTGATTTTACATAGCAGTCTTTTCAACAGAATTTAAAGAAAAACAGGGACAACCGCTTTATAGTAGTTTAACAGTATTATGTCAATGCAGTGATCAACTGTGGTGATTAACTAAACTTATCATGTAAAAAGACATCACATTTGTTTGACAAGGTACATTGTCCATAAAACCATGTTGATTGCCATTTTAATCTTCACAGACAGAATACCTTGTCACAGTGCCATCACTGTCAAAAAAACTAGCTTAATCATCCTATTTGCCCCTTTTGAATATTGTCAGACCAGGTACACAGTTTAAAAAAGAAAAAAACCCCTCAGTATCTAATGGAGCCTTTTATCAATATTATCTAAGTTAAATAGGTAAACCTTGTTCTCAAAAACATAAGCTTTCTCTGCACTCTTTTGATACTATGGATATTTTGATATAAGTGAGACGAGCATTTTTTGTACATCCTAAAATGTGGTGGCTTCATAAGCACATCACTATAACGGTGATGTTATTTACCTTTTTTGTTTTTTTTACCTTTTTGCCTCTTCACCATTCATTCATTTATTCATCCAATCAGTCATTAATTGGGCATGATAAGGAACATATAAAGAACATAACCTTTCATATTTTTTGAAAACATGTAGCAACATCACTTTTACTGTAAAAAGTATAATTAATAAGAATGACATAAACACCTCAAATATTTGCATAGAAAAATCCAGAAATATTTCTTTGAGATCATTATTCATTTTCTAGACTACTGAGACTGGACTGAATGACTTCTTGATTCTTGGGGACAAAAGGGACAGCCTATCCTTCCCTTGACTTATTGGTAAAACATTTCCATACCTACTAACATTTAAAAATCAAAAAGCAGAAAATTACTTCTGTGGTGCAGTGCCCTATATTTCTCTCTGGGATTATTTGGATCTGTGATTAAAATCATGTTAGTCTTGTGGTACATGCATAAATCAACTGCACAGACTATGGCTAGGTCTCACCACTCTCTTGATCGTACAATGTAAAATAGATCTGCACATGCCCAGCGGCCATTTGATTTGTGGTGTCCAGCAGCCTGACCAGGTTACTGGTAATCTGAAAATTCCAGAAGAAAGGGGTAGACTGCCAATAAAAATGACAGACATAGCATGCATTTTCAGTTGTTTGGATTTACAGTTTCCCAGAGTTCTTTCTTGTCTTATGTACAAAATGAATGTTGTTATTTAATTAGTATCTAAAGTCACAAACTGCAACTTTTACAGGGCTTTTCCAAACTCCCTGCATTCTATGTTTTGCAAACACCTCCAGTAATCAATACTTTTATATTGGAATGGAATGGACATCAAAGATAAGTAAAATGGAAAAGCACCAGCCACTCTTACAGTTAAGATATGAGTAAATAAAAAATAAAGATCTAGTAGATTATAATGAAGGGTTTGAATAGATTTCCAGCATTTTTAAAGAAGACAGCATTTTAAAATGCCTTTAAAAGAGCATGGTGTCAGTATCAAACTAGGGACATAAAAGGAAGTATTCTAATTAACTACATATAAATATGGACATTAATTTACATCTAATTATTTTATCCCTTTTAGTTCAGTGTAGCTTTTGAGAAAAAATGGCTGAATTAACAGTACAAAGTTTTACTGATGCCCTCTTCAATAAAGGGGTAATTTGGATGAATTGCTAAACTGGTGTATTAGGAAACAACCAAACTGGAAAGCAGCTGGCTGACATCCTGAAAAGTCATGTAATAGCATATGTTAGGCTAAAGCAGCTACCAGATATATTAACCCAAAGCCTCTCAAAGCTCTTTACGTTGAGGCTGCTGAAAACATGCAGCAGAAAATCAGACTAGGTATTGTCAGGAATCTACCTGGAATTTCAATAGAGATCTTCCTGAAATCTCCCTGGTTCTTCATTCGTCAGATTTTTTTTTATTATTATTATTATTACTTCCCCATCCACACCCACACCCACCCCAGTAAATCGGTCTGATCTCACTGAAAATATCATACTGAAACTTTCTGGCCAGCATAGTAAATAATCATGAAAAGGCAGTCATTAACTAGTTATACGGGTAAGCCTGATGGCCAAGCGACAAATCTGAACACATTAGAGTGCTGTTATTAATTTGTTTTATATGTGTTCAGTACCGCGTAAACCATGATTCTGCTCCAGAGACACTTGTAATCTGAACAGACTAACATAGCAATCCAATCCAATGCCCTGTTCCAAATTAGAGACTTTATTGGAGTGACTGCTGTGAATATGCCTATTTTAAACCAATCAATAACTTAGGGTCGCTGTTGTGGTTTAACCCCAGTACACAGCTAACCCCCACACAGCTGCTTGCTCACTTCCCCCCAGCAGGATGGGGGGGAGAATTGGGAGGGTAAAAGTGAGAAAACTTGTGGGTTGAGATAAAGACAGTTAATTTTTTAAAAATGGAAGGAAAAAAAAGACAACAAAGGAAGGAGAGGGGGAAGATAAAACATTAAAAAAAAAGATGCAAAAGAAATCAATTGCTCACCACCAGCCGACCAATGCCCAGCCAGTTCCCGAGCAACAGCAGCCCATGCCAACCTCCACCCCCTCAGTTTTATTGCTGAGTATGACGTCATATGGTATGGAATATCCCTTTGGTCAGTTGGGGTCAGCTGTCCCAGCTGTGTCCCCTCCCAACTTCTTGTGCACCCCCAGCCTCCTCACTGGTGGGGTGGGGTGAGGAGCAGAAAAGGCCTTGACTCTGTGTAAGCACTGCTCAGTGATAGCTAAAACATCTCTGTGTTATCAACACTATTTTGGTCACAAATCCAAAACATAGCTCCATATCAGGTACTATGAATAAATTTAACTTTATCCCAGTCAAAACCAGTATGGTCAGTAAGTTCTTCAAAAGTAAAATATTACCTAAGTGTTCACTATTAGTAAGAACCATTATACTGTCAGCTGCCAAGAAAGGGTCCCAATGAACAATAAGGTGGGATATCCAGAGATAAGAAGGAAAAGCTGTACTGAAATCTAACTTTTTACTGGAGAAAGAACAGCACGGCTTGCCCAAGCAAGACGAATTTTAACTTTTAATTTGAAATGTGCTCTAGTATTAAAATCCACTCAGTTCAAAGCCTGTCTGCAGGAACTGCACATTTGTAATTAAAAGGAGATTAAGGTAATTTACTACTCTCTTGTTTGCTGCCCGCTAATTTTTTTTCAAAAGGAACAACAGCACACTTTAGGGATCCAAGTGCATTAACCACTTGGATGAAGTGAGGCCCCAGTAAATAATATAAGTGAACATTATCACACCTTTTCATACTAATCTAGTAATTAGATTGATCTGCTTCTGCTTAAGAGTGACAAGGAAGCTAATGCTTTCTGAGATTAGAGTTTCTCTGAGTTACCTTTTTAATCAAGAAGAGGATCCAGATTGCCAGTGCCTTAATATTTTCAACAGGCACTTTTCATTTATTAGTAAAAAAGCCTGGGGTTCATCTGACCACATGTAAATCTATACCTGAGATGAGCACTAAGCTCCTAAGCTCCTTGTACAGTAAAGAGCAATAAGCATTTCAGCAGGCAGTTCACCACACACACAGCATAGCAATACAAATCATACCCTAATTTTTTTTGTCTTTTTTTTTTTTTTTATGAATAGTAAAATAGGATGACTAGCTCAAGTGCAGACATCTACACTGTGGTCATCTAGATCAACATTCATAAGCATGAAGATAGCTCTGTATTGGCATTTAAGGTGCCCTAGGGTACCTAAGACATCTACATGAGGCTCACAAATATGATACAAGGTCTATGGGAGATTCATGTTATTCTCTAGTAGTGGATGGAAGCTGTAGTGGGAAGTACCCTTAACTTTGTATAAAAACCCCAACTGACTACAGTTAGACAGCCAACTTGCGCCCTTAAACAGGATGAATCCCATCCAAATGACTGAATGTATCATATTCTTAGTAATTCTCTACTCTTCTCTCTTAGTATTTTGTAGCTCCTGTTACTTGTTAAACCACACAGCTGAAAAACATTGATTCAATAACAGTAGTATGTAAACAGTGGTATATGGTAATAGTGGTAAATATGTGGTATAGCATAGTAACAGGATTGTTGTTTCACTTTGCAAAAAATTAATTTTCTTATGGGAATAAACTGTTGAGCATTGAAGTTTATTCATTGTTTGCTCAAAACAGTGCAACATTACTATTATCTCTTCATTATGAATGTTGTAAATAATTTTGTGTCACACTAACAGAAACAGTGGGATAAATATTTTGCTTTTCCATTGGGATGTATCAGCTACTTAACAACTGAAACAATAAGAAGTAATCTACATTCCACAGTTCATGCTTATTGAATAAATGAATACATCTCTTAAAACCTGTTAAAAAATTAATCACCTTTAGGATGACAATACTATCTTCGGTAATGTATGCATTCTTTTGGCATAGAATTACTGTATAATGTTTAAAGACAGCTGTATCTCCAAAAGCCAGAGATGGTAGGACAGATGGATAGGCAGAGGGATGGCAAATTCCTCAGAGGGCTTTATCAACTTCTTGCCATTTTCGAAAGGTAGAAGATAATAATTTACAGCATAGCACAGATTACTTTATACAGTCAGTGTAACTAGTTTGACTTGGCAATCTGGTCAAGTTTTTTAATACTTGCATTAATGCACGTGCCCTCCTTTTCTGCAGAGGGAACTCATTTCAACGTATATGTTTTGTAACATCTGAAAAATGCTATTTCAAGAGCACCAGCCTCCTTCTCTACAATAAAAAACAATCAACCAACCATTAAAAGCAACCCACATGACAGTAAAAGACACTGGAAATAACATGAAGTCCATGTTATATCCTTTCATATCACTTCTGTTGCTGCCCACATGGCAAATATTTTGCAATTTATCCGTTGCTATTTGTGCCACTATATGAAGTAGAAGAATGAATGGGTCAGGCTTTTTGTGTTAAGAGTTCTCTCACCGAATACTGGGGTTTCAACACAAAATTATGAGCAAGAAAACAACTAAATGTGATACTCTATAATTTTACAAAGTAGTTAGTTGTGACATAAATTTATTATTATGTAGCTATGTACAAAATAAGTACTCCTCCATTCACTGTCTCCTTATTAAAGGAGCTCCGTGTGTTCTCCCTCTTACCTAAACCATGATTCATGAAGTGACCCTAGCTACTGCACAGAGGTAAATAAAGCTGTGCACAGGGGCTATGAGCTACAAAGCGCACACAAGAATCCAAACAGTAGAGTGTAAATGCACATAACCATGTGGCTGGGCTAACACAGTGTTCCAGCACTCCGTGCACTCACAAATGTTTAAAATGACTGTGGCTTCTTTTAAAAACCAAGATATTTCAGACTAAATGTAGAATATGCATATTGCAATATCAATTCAGACTCAAAAGATTGACATCATTCAGTCCTACTCCAACTTTCCCTCAATGTTTACACCTAAGAACAGTTATCCAAGAAAGATTTTTCTTTTCCTTAAAGCACAGAGGCAAGGGAATGCCCAGATGAAAAAAACTCAATCATATTTTAAAAATTATTCAGTTACGTGATTTCTTTAAAAATTGTGAGAGTTAAGAAATAGTTGTGTGTCAGTTTTTGATTCAGTGTTCCAGTCTTCTAGCCCATGTTCATTCTGAGTGTATTTGTGGATTTTCATGATATCTCTTCAAACAAAGGATCAGGAAATATGTTTTAAAATAAAAAAAGCTGAGAATTCTCTTTCATTTAGATTATTTCAAGGACTAAGGACTAAAAAAAAAATACAAACTATGACAAGACTCCTTCTTTTGCAAGAGTTATCAATACTGAGATAGGAAAATTTGACCTTGGGTGAGAAAGAAGAAACACATGCACATTTTGCAATAGAGGTGCAAGAACCAAATGTATATGAAGAAACCTTCCAGAAGGCTAAAAATAATCTATATTTTAAAGCAGTTTCATACTTTTTGGAGGACATGAGAAGGAACTCAGGGTTCTCCAGCACTGGAAGTTGACAGTGTTGCACAGTACAGCTAACAGATCCCAAGTACCCTTTGAGACACACAGCAGTTAATGTAGCTTGGAATGGAGGACACAGAGAAAAAGAAATACTAAGGAAGAGGAAAGAAGAACAACAGATGGCATAGCTGAAGTAGAGCCAGCAGCATAAACTGCAAGGGAAACAAACAAATCCCAAAGGCTGCGAGTAATAAATTTGCACAGCGGGGAACACACTGTTCTGGAGAAACTTCAGTCAGAAAACAAACTGTGCATCAATCCAAAGCTTTCTGTTTAGTGCTAGTTGTCCTAGTTGATTTTCAACAAGCTTTAGAATTTTTTTTTTCCTACAAGTCTGTTTTGAGATTTACAAGCAATTTAGTATGATGGAGGCAATGTGTTGATTCAGAGTCAGCTGAGAATAGCTCTGCTTGACAGAAATGTCTGCCTACTGCCAAGCTGTGAGTCAATGACCTGGTACCAGGTAAGGTCATACGTGACCAGTAGTTTTTGAAAAAGGAGTTATAAGGCTTGATTCTAACTTTACGATGAGGTGATACTGATGTGAAACCTGGTTTACAATAGTGTGAGAAAAGAATCAGAACAGGAATCTTGCATTCTGGTGTATTTTTTTTCATCTTGGTAAGACCATGCCTTCCTTTCATGTAGTTTATACTTCAGTTCTAACAAAAACACTATAACGGTGTAAAACTGCAGGTGACACAGACATATCCACTGACAAAACTTAGGCTGTGATTGTGGTGCTACTGAACGAGGTGACTACATCTCAGTCACCTCATGCTCATAACATGATTAGGAAAGGTGCCCCAGAAGATAAAACAACATTGTTGCTATGGCTGGTACATTGTTTTGAAGAACAACAAGTTGCAGTAAATTAGAGGCTGCTAGATAAACATGGTCCTTATGTGTAACATGGACAAAAATCTGGCATTTGTCTGCTGTTTGAGACCTTGCTTTTGAGGGTAACAAAAAATATGCCTGGAAAATGAAATATAGCTCAGCTAGAAAACAAGCTACAAACACTCAAAAATCCTGCATTAATCCGACTGCACTGAGCAGAGTAATATAAACAAACACAAGATCATATGAAAAGGAAGAAAAGATCGAGTAAATGGGCAGGCCATTAAATGACAGAGCATAGACTTAGGCATCAGAAACAAAAAAATTGGTATCAAACCTGATTTTCAGCACACAAATTAGAGTGGAATTCAAACATTTTCTTCCAGGAAAAGAATTCACGGAAGAGTAGCTTCACTACATTGTGTTCCAGTGAGGACAGTGTGGACTTGATAAGACTATCCAGTACACCTGCACAAGGGTGGCAGGTGGGGCACAGGACCTGAAAGAGACCAGGCATTTCTGGACCAGCTTCTGAAGGCCAAGCAAGATTCCCTAAGAAATCTCAACTTGCCCTAGATGCGTATGCTGAAGCAATTGATTTGAGCCTGTCATGGTTTAACCTGGCAGGCAGCCAAATCCCACGCAGCCGCTCGCTCACTCCCCCCGCTGGTGGGACAGGGAGAGAATCGGAAGGGGGAGGGGGAGAAAAACTCGTGGGTTGACATAAAGAAAGTTTAATAGAACAGGAAAGGGAAAATAATAGTAATAATGATAGAATATACAAAAGGAGTGATGCACAATGCAATTGCTCACCACCCGCACTGACTGATAACCAAGTAGCAATCGGTACTTCCTGGATCCCGCTTACCATTCATATACTGCGCATGACGTCACATGGTATAGAATACCCCACTGGCCAGCTGGGCTGGCTGTCCTGATTATGTTCCCTCCCATCTTGTGTACCTAGCTCAGTCAGTAGGCATGGGAGCTGTCCTTGGACTAGGAGGGTACTTAGCAACAACTGAAAACATCAGTGTGTTATCAACATTCTCCTCATACTAAATCCAAAACACAGCACTAGGAAGAAATTTAACCCTATCCCTGCCGAAACCAGGACAGAGCCCAAATGTCTACTTCAAGGTGAGAGGAACCCCCACCTCCAGCCTTTGTAGAGTTATATCAACTTGATCCCAGCATCCAACAGATGGCTGCAGTTTAGACTACTTTACATATAGACCTCTACATGTAGACACCTAGATATCTTAACATGGAGCTGAAGCTCACCCTGTAGGAGATACTTATCTTATCTGAAAGACATGAGAGTAGGAGTATGATTCAGTTACCTAACAGAGCCATCTAGGGCCCCTGAGACATCACAGAGTAGTTGAGACATTTGTAAGGTGCTGACATATGACAAAGTAAGGGAGATTTGCACTATTCTGGACTGGCAGCTGGAGACCAGGTGAATACCTTGGGACATCCCATTTGACACTACATACCTATTTAGACAATTAAACTGACTGTGAGGGTCTATGGCATCGATACCTGTATCTCACCTAAGCTCATAGATTACCCTAGTGAACAGATGGTGAATCAAAAGCCTGACACTTCTCAAGTGAAATTCATTCTTCTGAAGCAGTGTCTAAATTAGGTCACTGCTGTGAGCTATGAATGCCTATACCTCTCTACTGACTATAAAGGAAATTAAGATGATTTAAGATAGAAGTAGACATTGAAAAAAAGATCAGTTGAATCACAAGTTTTTAGTGCAGGCTACAAGGGCAGCCTTACTGCAGCTTAAGAAGAAATGAGGTATTTAGGGTTCCACTTCTGCATTGTTAAAATCAATAAGTTTTTTGACATTTACTTTAATGGGAACTAAATTGGAGTCTTATTTTAAATCAATAGCAAAAGTTTCATGAAAATGGCGAATAGTAAAACTGTTTTATAAATGCAAACATGTATATTATGAAGATTATAACAAAGATGTTAAGGTTATACACTTTTAAAATCTTTGCAGAACAGGACTGAATAGCAACAGCGTGAGATGAGAACTGAAATTGCAGAATCTCTGACAGTAGGTGACAGCTTTAAAATCTCACTGAGTGGCAGAAAGGGCCCTTATACCTGCAAATAGCCAGTGTACTACCATTACCTAGAGAGAAAAAAAACATGAGCACAGTGGGAAACTACACACCATTTAATTTAGCTCCAATTTTTTAAAAAGTGTGGTAAACTATTTTTAGTGTTCAAGAAGATTTGTAGAAAATCTACACAGCAAAACACAAAAGGACCATAGACAATCACCACAACTTTGCAGAAAGACTGTCCTTTGTGAATAGGGAACTGGAACATTCACAGTTTGATCTGTCCAGGGGCAGAGAACTGAGACACAGTAAATGAGGGCTTTAAACTAAAGTTGCTGGGGGAGGGGAACCTCAATCCATCCTACTCCTACCAGTTTGATGCCAGGACCAGCAATAGATGCCCAGAGCCTGGAGAAGGATCACGGGTCAGCATGAGAGCACCTGAAGAGCAGCACAAAGGAATCCCAGCCAGTAAGATAACTTCATCGGGGGCCCAACTTAAATATCTATATGCAAATGCACGTATCATGGGGAATAAACAAGAAGAGTTAGAGAGGTGTGCACGCCTGCAGGGCTACGACCTTATTGGCATCATGGAGACATGGTGGGATGGCTCCTATGATTGGAGTGTTGGGATGGAAGGATCAGATGAGGAGGGGTTGTTGCCCTCTGGGTCAATGACCAGCTGGAGTG
>NW_009209093.1:0-1017 GCF_000690835.1 Fulmarus glacialis
TGGCTGTGGGTGTAAAAGGGGGCGTTTTGCTCCACTGACCTTGTGATCCTCCTCCTCACCCACCGCCCCCCTTTCAGCAATGAAAATGTGGCTCAGAGGACGCCTGCTCTCCGTCTCCTCTAGAAAGATGCTGCCTGAGCACCTCAGCCCTGCTCTGCCCTGTGAGCGGCTTTCCAGGAACATCAGGGTAAGGAAGGAAAAAAAAAAAAAAAAAACCAAAACAAAACAAAAAAAAAAAAACAGGGGATGGGGGAACACACAAGAGCGGAGGAGACTGAGCACACGCTTTTCCCAGCGCAGGGAAACCCGGTGGCCGGAGGAAAGGTCCATTCTTGTCGCTCCTGCCACACGGGCGCTTTGTGTGTTCAACACCCGTACGAAATAGCTTCCTCCTTTCTCCCTCCTGAGCCCCATCGCACACTGAGGTGCGGCTCTACCTTCCCGGCCATTCAAACAACCAGTACCAAAGACTTCTGTCAAGGCTCCCACCCCAAAGTCTTTTATTGCCTAGTTTTCTTTGTTCTCTTTGCACCAAGGGATTTTTGTGGGTCCCCGAGCATCCCTTCTCCTCTCCCCGCCGCGTGTCGTTGAACTTACCCCAGGTTGTTTAAATTCACCAATCATCGCTATTCTCTCCTGCTTAAGGTTTGCAGTTCAACTCTTTGTCCTTACAGGTACCAGCAGTAAAACAATCGTTTTAAATCTTACACTAGGTGTTTGCTGGCAATCATATGTAAAGAAAAAAAGAAAAAGAAAAAAAACACCCAAAAAACACAAAAAAAACCAACCCGCATTAAAAGAGTTATAGTTACCTTAAAAGGTAGCGTATTGCAGAGATTGCAAAAAATCACAACGTGGTGGCTAGGCTAGTCCAGAGATCCCAGTGGCCGCATGAAAGAGTAAATCCCCTCGTTAGTGCTGGAAGGAGACGGTGGTTCCGGGGTCTCCCCTTCTCCCAGAGCTCGGTCTCCCCTCCCTCCCCGCCGGCGAGCACCTGACTCCGAGCTGCGGAGCCTG
>NW_009209094.1:0-468 GCF_000690835.1 Fulmarus glacialis
TTTGATCGCAGCTCTGCTCCTCGACTAAACGCTTTACAAGCTTGTTGAGCAGCTGGGTGTCGACTTCAGAGCGCAAGAAAGAGCTCTTGTTTTATTCATCATAAGTCTAAGACAAAAACACGTTCAGATGAGAACCCGTAACAGCAGCGGAGCCCTGCGACTGTTTATTTTATGGTGCCCATTCCTCCAAAGACCCGCTCTGGTTTGCACAGGACCGCTGTCTGCTGCCTCCCCTTGGCAAAGCCCGGCCAGCGGCCCCGGCAGCCCTTTGCTGTGCCCCCTCAACAGATGCAGCCGGGCAAACGCTGCAGCTCCTGCAGGGAGCAATGCCGCAGCAGACAGCAGGTCAGCTCTCATCTGCTCAAAACGCCACCTGACACCAGCCCAGCGCCCATCAGGAATCAAAAGCGCCGACTCAGCGCAGAAGATGCCGTGCAGGACTCCTGCCACCAGTGGCTCCTGGCAATC
>NW_009209094.1:513-5698 GCF_000690835.1 Fulmarus glacialis
CCCCAGCCACGGTGGGTGCTGTCCCCGGGGTGTAGAAAGCCGGTGCCGCTGGCTCCACCGCAGGGTCCAAGGGCTGGAGCCCCGGGCTCAGCACCCAGCCTGCCCACGGATGGGGTTTCGAGCAAATCCCCCGCAAAGACCCTGCGAATCCACCAATTCTTTTATCATTTAAAGTTTAGGTAGCTCAGGTCCACATCAAGTATTTACAGTAGGCTGTGGTTTTCAGAAAAGAAAAGGAAGAAAAACTGCTTTAGCTGACGTGGTTTTATTTCTACACGCTGGCTGACATAGTATCAGGAACAAGCACAAGAAGCAATGTATTTGTCATCTCAGCAAGGCCTTTGTTTTGCCTGTGGGTTTAATGTCTCAAAATACATATTCATTTAAATGCAAATTTCTGGTTTCACCTGGGAGCCAACAAAAGCTTTTGCTGAAATGAATGTTGACCTTTCACATTGACTCTCCATCTCTCCCTGCTTTCCTCTGTAAATCAAAGCCTTTGAAGATGACCTGGACTTTCCAACCTTGCCGGGAAGAAAGCAGCACTCCTCCTCGGTGAGCCGCAGCCATTAATCGCCGACCCCTCTCCACCCGCCCCAGCCCAGAGCAAGGCAGCATTCTGGTGACGTGCGCCAGGAGAAGGGTGCTCCGAGATAACAGACTTCTGCAGGCAAAAGGCTCCCTGGAAAACGCAGCTCGACCGCGCCGGAGGAGCTGGCCGATGGCGGGTGCCGCAGCACCGTGGTGCTGCCCTGCGGTCCTCAAACCGCTGCGGGCTCTTGCCAGGCCTGGGGCACAAACCCCCTGGAGCTCCTGAGCGTCAGCAACGTGGCACTTCCCAGCAGCTCGGGGGGGCACAGGGACGCCCAGGCAGTCCCGCAGCATCGCCTGGACCACCCTTCAGCTCCGGAGGAGCCCCAGGGGGTCTGCAGGGACCACAGAGCCCCTGTCACCCTCCGCTGCTCCCCGTGCCCGGGAGGGCTGCTGGCTCTGCCCTGGGGACAAGCTGTAGGCACGGGGGTCTGTTAGATGCCATCCTCCTGAACATGCTTGATCCCCCCGGAGGCCCGGGAGCCTGCAGCCCCCCCGGGAGTGGGGAACACCCCTGCCCTCACAGCCAGCACCCTGCTAGAGCAACGTGCACGGTATGCTGCCGTGGAGGAACAAGCCCACAGACAAAGCTCTCATGGTGCCGGTGGGACATCTCCAGCTGCGAGGGAACGGGGCTTCACTCAGCTGTTGCTATTTTTAAAGAAAAGCCCCCAAAAGGCCTCTGTCCTTCCAGTCACATGCCAGTGTCACACACGACCTTTTCAGATTAACCCGAGAGGGCAAAAAAACATTTTCTTGGTAACATGATTTGGGGAATGGTTATGTGGGTTGACATCTTCCCCTGAAACACCCACAGGACACAACGCGGTGGTATTTTGCAGAAAACACGTCAGGGAACTTCAGGCCCTTTCGAGCTCAGAGCAGGTGCCCGGCAGGCGATGCTGCACCCGACGCCAGCCCCCCGTCACTCTCCCCCCACCTCCTTCCACAGCACCTCGCCGCAGCCGGGATCGTGTGCGGGAGCTGGAGGGCACTCGGGCATCACCGGGCCATTGCTGCAGGGAGCAAAACGCAGCCCAGCTTAAACCCCAGCTGGGGAAAAAACCAATCAGCTCCTACGCAGACTGCGAACACAGATAAGGAGTTTGTTTGATATTTAGAGCTATGGATTTAGGCAGGATCTGCAGTTAACATCTGCAGGAAGGATGTGCCATCCTTCACAGGAAACTCTTGGGGAAGCGGAAAGAAAACTGTCATTCCATGCGTTTCCCAAGTTCTCCGGCAGGATCCAATTATCCACAGCCATAAGCAGAATTAGTTTTTTTTCTTAACAGAAACAAGTGACCTTATTTCTCTGTTCTGTCCTGATCACTGGGGTATTTTACCCCCTTGGCCCCATCACACTCCCTGGCAGGGGACAGTTGCAGAGACCTGGGGGCCGTTCCCCCCGCTGCCAGGCAGGAGGATTACTCACGTTCCTGCAGAAAGACATTGCTTTAAGCCTAGATGGCTGTGTAAGCTCTACCGCACCGCGATCAGAGGATGAGAATTGCACGACCTAATGGTTTGTCCCCCCAGCCCACAAGCCGTGCAGGAGGTGCACACCAGCCTGCAGCAGCCCTGCGGGGCTGAGTCCATCCCCCGTCCCCCCCGGGCTTCTGAGCTTGTCCCTTCCACCCACACAGCGAAACACCCCTGTAACTGCACGGGGAAAGGCACGGAAAAGTCTGGTAAGAAAACAAGAGCCTCTTTGCAAATCTCCCAACCCCTCACTGGTAGGCAAAAGGGGGGAGCAGGGACCTGAGGTTGTGCATGAGAAAGCACACAAAACCAGCCTGGATTTCTGAAAGCAAAAGCATTTCCCATATTATATTCTGTAAAATAAGTGATCTAGTCCATGCTAACAGCATCGCAGGCAGTGCATTGCTTTCACCACCCTCTATAGCAGTCTAATTCCCCACGTAGAGGAGCACCACGCACACAGCACCCCCCGAACGCTGAACACCTGCGCGGCTTCAGAGGACGGCAGACGAGGCCCAGCCTTGCTGCACACTAAAACCCAAAAGCCATGAGAAAGATGTCTTCATGTTAACTTGTTTACTTTCCACATCAAAAAAGACAGAATAAAGGATTCTTAGCTCCACTCAACAAAAAAATGTTTGACAAAGCATTACATCTAGATATGAGAAGCAGTCAGATGGGCTGACACTTTACAGAAACATTATTGCTGCATTTGCACAACAGAGAAGAACCAGGAACATCCCCAAGGGAGGGGGAACCCACCAGGCCCCCGATAACCGATAACCGTGTGCCAAACCCACCCATAGCCACAGCCACCGCCTCGGCTGCGCAGCCAAGGAGGAACCACAGGCGCTGCCACACGACTCACGACAGACCACCAGCGCGAAGACAAGCCCACAACCTGAGACGGAGAAAGGCATGAGCACCAGGTGCATCTCCCACCACACCCCAAAACCCAAGCACCCAAACCCAGCAGTGGGTTGGAGAACTGCAGCGTGAAATGACTTTGCCAAGGTCGCAAGCAGGGCCAGCCTCAGGAGGGCCAGGTCCCAGGCTCCTGTGGGCAGCAGGCAGGGCAGCGAGAGGCGCGCGGGGACCTGGGACCCGCCAGCTGCGGCTCTGACATTTCTGCATAACCTTTAGTTATAAAAATCACAAGAGCTCTTATGATTTAATTCCCTCATTTTATACTGTACCTATGAGCAACATGCAAAATCCTGTCTCAGAAGCCGCGCAGGAGCCCCGTCCCACCCCGAAGGCTGAGCCTCGCAGGGGTGCAGCATCCTTCCCGTGGGCATAAGGGGATTCTGGCAGCCCCGGGCTCCCATGCCCGCCCCCCACCCGTGGAGCAGGAGGCGCCGGCAATGACTGTTCCCTGCACAGCGCAGTCGGCTGCCTATCAATTTATATGCAAATTAAAGATGCCATCTTTGCAACACCGAACCAGGGGGCTGGGCCCATCCCACAGGTGCCGGTGCTTTCGGGTACCAGTACTCACAGGAACACATCCGCACCCACCCGCTGCCCGGCACAGCTCGCCCCCAGAGCTGCCCTTCCCGCAGGCCGCGGGGAGAGCCGGGGAAGCACGCTGCCGGCAGGCACGGGCCGAGGGGTGAACAGAAGTGTTTTAACAGTCACTGAGGTTTTCGTTTTAAATTGAAATCCAAAGCCGTTCCCACTCCCCAAATCATCGGCGAATGCCAGGGACAATCCCTGGGAGTGCTCCAGGGAGGGGAGCCGAGCCCCGGAGAAACCAGGCAGAGCCCTTGGCCGTAGCGGAGCGGGATGTACTTCGGAAGCGCCCGTGCTGCCAGGCAGGTGCTCTGGAAATGGGACGAGTGGGAAATTTTGGACACCACAGTGCAGACACAGCTGGAGGTGCAGGCAGTACGTGCAGGCAGCAGGACCAGTGCCCAGCCGGCTCCCACCTCTCCCTTCGCAGGAGGGAAACTGAGGCACACACGCAGCGGGGCTGCCCGCAGGAGGCTGCCCCGAGCAGGCTGAGCTGAGCAGCCACCTCATTACACTAAGTGGGGCGAGGTCATGCTTCTTAATTACTGCAATGCTTTATCGCCTGGCTAAAAACATGACAACAGAAGATAGAGATGTCATTTGAACCTTCACTGCATAAATTAGGGTGATTCTCCTGACACGAACCGCAGGGCTGTGCTGCAGAGCCTGTCTGCTGCCTGACAGGGCCCATCCGAGCCGATTCTGGGGGAAATAAGTGGGAAATCAGGTCCTGCCAGCACGAGGGGGTGCAGCGTGAACCTGGCAGAGCATCTCCTCTGCCTGCACCCACCACTCTCACAACCCTGCACACCCATCTTTGCTATTTTAAATAATGAAATGGATTTTTAAAACCACCAATTAAATGTACTACCAAGATGAGCACAGCCGGGGGTCCCGTGGCCGGGTGCAGGCTGTGCTGCAGGGACGCTGCTCCCGGGGCACGACCCACCATCCTCTCGCAGACAGACCCCAGCTCTGCGAGTCGCCTGCCGACGATTTACTGCCCGGGAGTATTTGGAGATGGGATTAACAGAGTCCTGCAAGCAGGCTGCAGTCTCGCGGGGATTTGCCCCCCAGTACTGAAAGGCAGCCCCCCGGAGCGCGCAGGGGCAGGAGGCGCAGCGCGGGGCGCGGAGCAGGGCGCTGCAGGGCTGCTCCGGAGCAGTCGGGCATTTTTGCTCACTGAAAGAGCATGGGAATTGCAGACAGGCAGAGCGTAATCATACCTTTGAGCTTGGCCAGTTCATTAAACAGACTCCAACAAGTTCAAACAAATTACTTTATCGCTTTTAAAAATCAACTGCTGGCAATACTAAAAATCACAGCCATTAAAAGAAACGGTCTGAATTCTCTTGCCAGAAGCCGTGTTTTCCGTGTTCACGTCGGTGCCCTGGACAGCCACTACAGCCAGGGCAGTGACACTAGTTTTAAATGCTGCTTAGAGAGAATTTCGTATTTAGAGATAAAAATAAACCACACAGACATGGCCCAAGGCTGTCCCACGGGCTCAGAAGCAGCCGAGTTTGTACACAACCTGCATTTCAGGACAGATCTCCACTGACAGCAGCAGTTTACAGGAGGGGCTGGCCCTGCTGCACCC
>NW_009209094.1:5746-6063 GCF_000690835.1 Fulmarus glacialis
CACGGGGACCTCAGCACCCCACTGGCTTCCCGGGTGCAGGACGGGGTCTCGGCACGGGCCCTCTGCACACAGACCCCCCCCTCGGACGTGGGGCTTTGGCCCTTCGCAGCAGAAGCAGCTTTGGGAACCCGAACTCCACCCCCGGCCTGCGCGTTTACGATGCATTCAGACAGAATACTGATTAAATGATGTCAGGCAGGAGGATTACTCATGTTGATGTAGAAAGTCATTGATTTAAGCCCAGATGGCTGCGTAAGCTTTACCGCAGATCAGCGGATGAGAATTGCATGACTTAATGGAAGGAGACTTCCAATCGA
>NW_009209094.1:6077-12033 GCF_000690835.1 Fulmarus glacialis
CCAAACATGAAACACTAGATTACTCTGCTAGCAACAGCTCAACACTAAATACAGATTTTTTTTTTTTGTTCTGTGCCATGCAGAGCCGCTCTCCCTCTGTGCACCACAGGGCACACATTTTACAGAAGCCAGTTCAGATGTCCATGAACTGAACGCCTCCTTCAGAAAGCCCTTGGCCCGAGGTGGGGAGCCCGGCAAGGGCAGGCGAGCCTCAATGGTGGGTGAGCACGTGGAGAACCGGGAAGCGCACGAGAGGCGAGTGCAGCCGGAGAAGGCTGTGCAATGGAGTGCAAGCAGGCGGCAGCTTGCCAGTAGGTTTGTCAAGTGAAACCAGAAATAGGTCACAAGCCTAAGAAGTCCTGCCTATGAGTACTGTCCGTCCTCTCAACGTCATGATGGCGTCCCAGCTTCTGCAGGAGCATTTCCCATCCCTCAGACTAAAGCTTAAGTTTAAAATCCTCTGTATAACCTTTTGTGGCAATACCTGAGCCCACTCCAATAATCTGGAGAGGGGCAAAAAAAAGGCAAGCAAAGCTGGGTAAACCTGGCATTGAGGAACAGCTGAACATTCAGTCCTTTACGTAAAATGAAATAAAGGAGATGAAGATGTAACTCGGTGCATTGGCTCCTGAGTTTATTTTAAAACACAGGCCTGCAGAAGAAATAAAAATAATTACAGAAATGAAGCCATTGTGCCTGCACTATCACATCCAGTTATCTCAAGGTTGACAAAAGATTAGGCCCCGAGGAAGAGTCTTCCTTCATGCAGCCGAGCCAGGAGTGCTGCCAGGACAGCCCCAGCATCGCTGGGGTCGGTTCGGCTCCCCGTGCCCCGGAGGTTATTTGACACACTATTTTCCTTCCTCTGCAGCAAGCTGGTGATGAAGCGCATCCCTGCCCATGGCTGCGGGCAGGGGCTCTGCTCGGCGGCGGACACCGGGCCCCTCTGCTCCCCCGCACCACACCAAAGGGCACCGACCTCCTGCCCGCACGCCGCAGAAACGTGCCTTTTCCAGCCTCCCCGCCACTGCTGCTGGCTGATACTTTATCTCAGCTGTCACCAAGTTCAAAGAGCCTCTGGCGTGACCTCTGAAAGGCACTTTGCAGGCTGCACCAGGACTCCGTTAGCCCCAGGTCTGTGACCACGCGGGTGCGTTTCCTCCTTCATCCGCTTTGCCAGTAATAAGGGAAAGCAAGAAGTGCACCCGACACCTCAGCAAGGCCGAGCCTCGGTTATTAAAGGGGAAAAATCCTTCCATCACAGGCTTCGACAGCCTTAACATGTTCCATAAGACAGAACGACTCATGGGAAAGTCCGGTGTTGTCACCGAGTTTCTCGGTGGAGAAGGGAGCAAGGGGAGACATGAAGGAGAGAAACCACTAAATGTCACTCAGCTCTGACAAAGTAGCTCCACAGCGACTATTTAAGAGATGCAAGAAAAGGTGAGAACACAGGAGCCCTCGCAAAGAGAAAACACAAAAGAAAACCCTCTCCTTTAGGCACAGCCAAGTGCAAGCATCTCAGAAGCTTCCCAGCATGGCTGTATTCTAGGTGCCTCTGCAAATGGGACATCTGATCTGTCCCCAAAGGATGTTTTTCTGAATTAAACCCTCTCCTGGCTGGGATCTGCAGAGCAGAGAGCAACAGATGTGAGGGCAACAGATGTGCCAACAGTTGATAATGAATTTTCACCAAGCCGGAGCAGTCAGTCTGGGGGCAGCAGGCAGCTGAAGCCTCTGCCAGCTTTAAAGCACCATCCCCAATGGCTCCTTCCGACGGGTACCAGGGTCTGTGCCCCGAACGCTGCTCCCCGCCAGCCCCGCGGCAGGGACACTCCAGGCCCACAGCCATGCGCTCCTCTCTTTCCCCCATTTGACATTTATACAATGCCAGACACCATGGCCCTGACAAACATCCTCAAAGTAACGACCACAGCTCAGTAACTTCATTCGGAGCATCCCAGGGCATCCTCGTGTCCCGGATCTCAGGCCCTGCAGAAACAGGGAACTTGTGTCAAACACACATCCCCGTCCTGCAGCCCAGCTAGCTGCAGAGAGGAGGACACGGGCTCCGAGATGCTCCATCACGCCAAGGTCTGCACCACTGCCAAGTCCCACACTTGCCTCTGAACATGGGGTGGGATCCCCTTAGAAAGGGCTGAAGTTTATTTCAGCCCTCCAATAATTACCACTGCAGCTCTAAAAAGCCTCTGCAATGGGCGGATAGGAGAGACGCCCACCCCACAAATTGCATCCTAGATTTCTAATCAGCGCAGGCTGAAGTCATTGCAGTGATCAGATACCGCAATGCGTGGAGAGCGGCAGTGAGCTTGCTGTCCCTCGGGGGCCGGAGGCAAGAACCACAAATTCCCAGGGCGCCGGAGCAGGGTCAGACCTGCAGAGGCTCCCGCAGCGAGGAGGCTGCAGCAAGTGTCCCCTGCCCAAAGGCAAACCCCAGCACAGCCCTGCGCAGCGGTGCCCGTTGGGGCACGCTCGCCCCAGCTGCACAAGGAAACCCCCCTGCCCAATTAGCCAGCTGCACGTGCCATCAGCCCGCACCAGGTTCTGCGCTGGCTATGCACACAAGACTGCCTGCACAACCGCTGTCCCAGATACACTCCAGCTTAGAGGGAGCCCCGGCGTACAGCTTTCTCGGCCACCAGCCAGGACATGCCATCACTGGGCACAGCCCGTGTTTAAAAAGGAGTAATTTTTCCAAAGGGGAATGGTGAGAGGACTCACAAGTGCAAGGTTTGCTTTCACAGGTGAAGTCTTAAGTAGTCTTGTACTAAAGTTTCAGCTGACCAGAGTCACCCGTCTCTTGTTCTTGTACACGCACACAGTGTATATAGAGAGAAATTAAAAAGATCTTTCAAGAAATAGTATCTGGTGGCAGCAGACGTACATTATCTTTCAGCAGCCTTCAATCTTGCAAATTTTTAATATGCTGTTATTATTTGGGAACCCAGCTTTTGCAACCGGTTTATTAGGGCAAAAATCACCCCCCATGAAAGCCTGCCAAACCAGGGAGATTACACCAGAATTAAGTTCCCTCTGCCTTCACTGCCTTATGGACAGACTGGGATCCTCATTACCCTGGTGATGAGCCAAGGCCTGGGATCTCAAGGCAAGCTTTGCAATATTTGAAGGTTCCCTGTAGGTTCTACCTTTATACCATTGTATAAAAACGTGTACTTGAAGTATTACTGGAATATAAATTATTCTTATTTTCTCTACAACAAACAACTGCATGAATAACGAACACCAAAATATATTCCAGAAGCCATGCAATTATGAACAAACCTGCAATTAGATACTGCTGCTTGCATGCAAAGTCTGAAGTTAAACCCACTCATTTGAACGGAGGTCTCTTAATGAAACGGGCTGTGGAGGGTCTCTAACACAGTACAACATATCTGGATTCAGAGTTCAATTGCCATTTCAGATACAAAAAGGAAAAAGAAAACATGATGAAACCATTCCTCACAGTGGATATTATTGGATCTACCTTAGGCAGAGCTGATCTTATTTAAGCCTAGCCCTTGTAACTGCCAAACAGTATCAGTTCCCATTTCCTCTCGCACTGCTCCTCACCTGCAGCCATTTGCAAAGGACAGATGCAGGCAGCAAAAAGCTCCATCAACGACAAACAGAAGAACTGAAGCTGGCAGACAGGGAGAAACAGCAACAGGGAGAAATAACGCAGTGGGCGAACCCCCACCCACCACCCGGGACCGCATCGCCCCCGCCCTCAGCATCGCCTGTGCCATCTTCCCATCTGCAGAAACACTATCCGACAAAAAGAAGGAGTTCAGGAGATACATCATGAAAAATGACCCAGCAACACACTCCACTGGATTTAGGTCTGGTTTGCCCTTTTTTTCCTCCCCATATGGGCATGGAACACAGAACTACACAGAATAAAACCCCAGAGGTTAGAAGGGAACAATATGGAGGAATTCACTAAAAAGTCAGATTCTGACTAAACCGCTTGGCCACCTCCCGCGTTCTCAGCTGGGACGAAGCGGCAGCGAGCGCGGCTGGGGCCAGGGGCCCAGACGAGCAGGCAGCTCTTGGGCACATTTGCCAGAGCGGGTTTGGAGGACGAGAGCAAAGCGCAGCTCAGGCTGCAAAACCCCCCAGCCCCACGCCTCAGCCCTCCCGCTCCGGCTGCGGCAAAGGCAAACTCGTCCGGGCTGCTGCCCTCCATCCCCGGCAATGCACCCCTGAGAAACGGCTCCCACACTCAGCTCCTCCAGCTCCAATGCCTGAGAAGAAAAACATATCTTCAGCAGAACCTCACTGTTAATTTTAAAACATCACCAGATCCCGGGCGCAAAGACCCACTTCCCTGCCAAGCCGCCCTGCTCCGGTGCGGGAAGAGGCAGCAATAACGCCCGAGAGCTCCTTTCCCCCTCCTGCTGCATCTTGTATACTAAGTGCATTTCAAATTATTCATATTAAAAAGGCCCCTCAACCCACATCAGCAATATTTACTTCCCTTAATTAAAGATGGCAGTAATAAACATGAAATATGGACAAAAAAAGATTTTAATAAATCTGCCTCAGGGAGCTTGGAGTCGAGCTGGAAACACTTAATATCAGATGTTGCATTGTTATGAAATTAAAACAATATATTGCCACATAAAAGCGATATTAAAAATAATTATCATTAATTAGGCTGGGGTAGGCTGGAACCCCCCAGGCGGGAAGCAAAGCGCCTTCCCGCGGTTTTCCCAGGAAAAGACACATGCCTGCCTCCAGCCCCGGATCTGCTCCTGCAACGGGACCGTCCGATGGGAGAACCACAGATCTGTCTCTCCTTCCAGGAGCCGTGGCCGTGAACCCTTTGTTCCCCCCACATTCCCATTCTCAGTCACAGATTTCAAGGTGACCAAACCTGAAATAATTAGTCAAAGCCTAATTAGCTTTCTCCTGCCCTGCGGGGCAAGAACCCAGCTCACGGTTTGCATTCGATGGCAGAATTCAAATATTTGCATTCAGAAAGAGAAAACTCTTGGCAGACTCCGGGTTTAAGCATTTAAATTGCAATTTCTTTGGGATAGGGACTGTCGGTCGTTTCAGGGTTATGCAGTTTCCCTCACAATCAGAAATTCATCTCATTTTACACCTCTGGACGAGAAAGCTCCAGAAGTCTGAAGGAGAAGGGCATTCTGCCAATCAATAGAAAGGGTGGGTGTCAGCGTGGGCAAACGCCGTCCCTGGTCACGGGAAAAATAAAGGAACGGCCGATACAAGCCACTGATACTGGAGAGCGGATGCCAAACACGGCTTGTGAAAAATGAACCCTGTCAAATCTATTTGGTTTTTTGATGAGTTTAAAAATTGGTTAATAAAGGCAATGGTGTTGATTTAATATATTTAGACTTCCGTAAGACACTTAACCTGGTATTGCATGACATTTTGATTAAAAATTAGAATGATACAACATCAACATGACACGCACTAAACGGATTAAAAGCTGCCTGCACTGCAATTAGGATGCCAAAACCACTGGGTGCATGTTTAACGGGGATCCTCAAAAAAACAGGTCCAATTCCCAAGATTTTAAACAAAAATCTAGAAGAAAACACAGCATTGCTGTGAAGCTGGCAGACAACACGGAGCAGCAAACAAGAAGATGCCAGGCCACTGGTACAGAGCAGTCACAATTGCTTGGTAAACTAAACACAAATTAAAAATCAACATTTCCTCTCTGCCAAGCGAAGCGCACACACCTGGGAATGGGAAGCACAAACATACTTCCCCTTCATTAAGGTAACGAAGCGTCCCCATCTCACAGCAGAGAAGGAACTGAAGACCATGGGGTGCTGGGACAATGGACAGAGGGACTAGGGGAGCCGGGCACCAAGGCAGGGACATCACCACCGGCCCCAGCGCTTCCACAGAAGAGTCCCAAGAACATTAAAAAAAAGAGAACAACATAAAAATATCC
>NW_009209094.1:12224-12939 GCF_000690835.1 Fulmarus glacialis
CGAGCACCACGCCACGCAACCTCGGGAAAAAGCTAGTTTTGAACTTGCTCCTTGTTGGAGGAGCACGGCTTTCTGCTCCGCTCCTCCACCCCCCAGCCACCGTGCTCCCGCTGTCGTGCTTTTACTGCTGGTGGGCCCTCCGGACCGCTCTCCTGCTCCTCACCTCCTCCGCTTTTACTCCATCTGTGAGGACCCACCTCAGACCTCCCAGCACGGACCCTCGCCACGTCCCCCTGCAGCCCCTCCTCTGAAAAAGGGCCATTTCTGCCTCGTCTCCTGTTGTACCACAGCCACCCCCCCACCCCCGCCCCCCCCCCCCCCGACCCCCTCTCCAGCTCCCCTCTGACAGCGTCAGCGAAAGGTCTCTCTGGAAGTGAGGAAACCACAATGGGATCCAAATTAAAAATCACAACTGGATTCAGGTGAGAGATGCTTTCCAGACCATGGGAACTCCAGCCAAGGTGGCTCTACAGCACATCGCCAGGGAGGGACACCCCAGCACCTCGTCCGTGAAAGCAATGATTGAATTAAAGGCAAGAAGGATGGTGACAGCAAGGGTGGTGACACAGGCAGCACTTGATGGAGCAGCGGCTGTGCGGACCGTGGGGTGACGGGAAGGAGGGATGCTGCGAGGGACCACGCTCCTGCTGCGGGATCTGCTCATCACAGGCTGAGCCCACTGCAGAGAGGGGAGGAAAAGCAGTAAGAGTCTGCT
>NW_009209094.1:12953-13277 GCF_000690835.1 Fulmarus glacialis
AAGTACGTCCCTATCAACATTCAGATTGAAATGTTTTTAAATCCGCATCTGAGCTGTGATGCTCTCCAAGGAGTTGCCAACAGCTTTGGATTTCCAGGATATTTACATCTAAGATAAAATTCAACAACAAAACTGAAATGTACCAGTTTATTTCAACTAAGAGGGATTTACTACAGCTTCTGGACCACAGTTTGGGGAGATTATTACAAATACTTCCTCTGGTCAGAGTTAGAGCAAAGATTTCAACATCAGTAGAGGAAAAAGCACAACCAAAGAAACTGGAGACCAAAGGCGTGCTGCTGCGGCCGGGCACCATGCCGGCCA
>NW_009209095.1:0-4974 GCF_000690835.1 Fulmarus glacialis
GGGCCGGGGTGTCTGCCGTGCGCTCCCACCTGCCCCCGGCTGCAAGGGCACGGGCTTCCCAGGCTTTGGGGTGGCAGATCTTGGAACTTTTCCCACAGAGGTGTAAAGCCCTTTCTTAAGACTTCAAATTCAGGGTTACCAAGGACACTTTGTGTCCTCCGGGAGCAGTTTCCACCTCTCCTTTCCAAAGGCTACAGGCCACAGGTTGAAAACCACTGCTGTAGGGGCAAGGAAGGAACGAAGAAAATCCCAGACAGGAGACTGGTGAATAGTTCCTCTGCCTCAGCATGAGTCCCAAATTACAGTGAATGGGTTCAAGTTCCTCACAGTGTGGTTCTGCTCTGCTGTGGAAAAAATGTATGTATTTCCTATCACTGGTATCCCAGAAGGGGACAATGCCCTTTATGAAATTCAGCCCACAGCTCTGACTCTCCTTTCTGACCCTCATAAAACGTTCAGGGCTCTGCCTTTACACCACTCTGCAGAGATGTACCCTGTCCTGAGCCAGCTACTTTGTGTCCTGCAACTGTGTCCTGCTGAGTTCTCCCCATTTGATTTTGAAGTGTATGTCTTCCTAGATCAACGTGAAATTAAGCCTTCAGAGAACATTACTCCTCAGCCATAACAATGTCTTTTGCCTGGCAGATTATCTTATCTCCGCTAATACCGCACTTAGCTTTCTGTGCGTGGTAATAGTTAAGGGGTTAATGGATCCATGGTAATGAGTTATCTTTGCAGGGTTCTTGAAATCAATAGGTGTGCACTAGTTTGCACAAGGGTTAGTGGCTGTTAAGGGTGGGGACCTACCTGGAGAACACCCTACCAAAAGACCCTTTTAGCGTTACAGGTTAGATACCTGCAAGGGTCTCCAGTGAAGATGGAAAAATTGCCACTTTTACTGCTAGGAACATGCCAAGCAGCTCATGACTAAGCGCAAGCCTGCTTGATCCCTGCCCAAAAATTCCTAGATAGCCAGGACATCCCGCAGGACAAAGGTAGCATGCTGTGGTGTAAAATACTCCTTGGGAGGTGGGCTGAGTGCGGCTGAGGCTTTCCCGGCAGCCTGTGCTCTACCTGGACAACACAATGCAAAGAACTAGCTGTAAGGTGACTGGATTCTCATCTGAGAGGGGGAAACTGGGGCAAACTACAGCCTGGCTGCAGTTACTGTGGGCAACCTGGACCTGCTAGACCCCGTCCGCATGTTACTGTAAGCTGTGGGTACCTGCGGGTGCAGGTATTTACATGTGACATGGAGGAAGGGAACCCAGTGACCTCCTCCATGCCTCCCTGTTGTTCCCATGTAACTGGCTGCCACTTTCTTGCTACAGGAGAAGCTCTTATCTCCTCACTTCACGCCAACCATGCCTAAGCACGCTCTGTGTGTTTGTAGGAGGGTAAGTCGATGCCAGCATGTGGAACGGACTGACACATCTCTGAGCTATAGCCCTCGTTCTACAGGATTTCCAACAGAGGAGCAAAAGCATGGAGAGAGATGGAAATGGGGTGAGTAGAGAAGAGTCTGACGTGGCAGAGGGCATTCAGAGACCTCCCCATTTCCAGCCCCATACTAGTATCCCATGAAGAGGTCCTGCTGCCAGGTGGCTGATTCCTACTACTGACCTGCCTCTCCAAGTCCACCCCAGAACCCACTTTTCTATAATTCCTCCCCATCCAGCAGCTTGCAGGGGTCGATCCAGCTGCATGAGGGGGGTTTTACGGCGCAGCTCGCTCATTTGCTTCAGACTCGGAGCACATCCAGCTTGCTCATATGCTCTGGCATCAGAGCAATGCGTGCCCTGAGCTGCGCGTGATCCCGAGCTAAGCAAAGCACGACTGTGTCTGCGGTGCCTGTCCTGGGCAAGTGAGCAAGTGTAAGGAGCCTCTCTGGCAGGAGTACGCTAGGCTGATACACGATAGCCCTCAACGACAACTGGGAAAGAAGGATTGACAGACTTGCCATAATTCACAGAAAAGGGAGCTTAGGCAGGAGAACGACTCCTGCTTCTAGGAACAGTCAGGCAAAGCGGTCCGTCACCAGGCGAGGCAAGCCAGGCAGCCTCAGGCACCCCTGCCCTGCCACAGGCACGAGCCCTCGGCACTCGGCGGGGTTGGGGTGACAGACAGCCGTGGGGTAACAGGCAAAAGTCACCTCTCTTCTAGATTCACTGCTAGACCGGTCCTTATAAAATTCAGCCAATGCGCTTGTCAGAGAAGTTGGAGCGAGGCAGAGGGTTTTACAAGTCCTTCCCCCCACCCCCCGCCTTAACCGACAGCAAATAGCGCAAACGCTTTTTACACATGCGACTTTTTAATTCCCACAGCAGCTCTAGCTCCCTACCCTACCGTTTTAATGCTTTTGCAGATTTTATGTTAAACCCCAGAAAACAGATAGGAAAATGCATTTTTTTCCATTTACATCTGAGTTACTAACTCAAAATAGCCTTATTTCATAGAAGCTAGAAATACTAGCGGGTTTCGAGCTGACGATGAATATCCTCTAAAGAACAAAGGAAGCCGAATAATGCAGCCCGGAGCCTGTTGCATATAATTCTTGTTAGTAACAATTTCTGCTAGCTGTTCAGGGGAGTACAATTCTTGGTTTCAGAGCTTAAATGACTTAACCAGACCTTTTACGAGGACACAGTATCTAGCAAACGCCAACTGCAAAACAATGCGAGTTTCTAGAGGCAAAACTTTGGCTGCTGGTTGTTGTTGATCAGCAACTATTCAGGAGCTTTTATAAAATGCAGATGTGATCTCAGTTCTTTCTCTAGGAAACAAAAACAATGAGGTTTCAGCCGGCCCTTACTAGCAAGTAATGACAATTACCATCCTATCGACACAAGTTCGCCGTCTCTAGCAAAGCTTGTAAAGCACACAAAACCATCTTCAAAAGCAGCTAAGGTAGGTTCGTGATTCCTGGATTGGTGGCACAGAGTTTTATAACTACATTAGTCACCTCAGACAAGTAAAGAGTAGGGTTTTGAAAAGCAGCATCTTATACTTAAATATGGATTTTCCCTCCCCTGTATACACCCACAATATAGAATATAAAGAAAAATTAGATGTAAAAATATAAAGAAAAATTAGATGTAAGTTTTTACAGGGGAAGTAGATCAGACATCTGAAGTTTCTTACTGTTAAAAAAATTGCAGAAATCTCAGGTAAAGAAAGTACTTAACGGCCTCCTTACCTGAACAAAACTTGTCAGCAATCTTTTAAAGAGGTCACCCTTTTACTCATTTTATCTCAAATTGCTGGGTATCCTGGGAACAGGAGAAAACGTGTGAGGCCTTTAAATATAGCCTCCCTGGTTCTTGGAAGATAAAAGATGGGAATAAGGAGGAGTTGTTGATTGGGAAGGACTGGCCTTGTCATCTTCTAGGTTTCACGTTTTCTCTGAGATTTGTGGGTTGCCCCTCTTGCTTTTTTAAGCAAGCTGTTGTTTTGGACAAGGGAAGATGTTAAAAATAGTATTCTGCTGGATCTTGTAAATCTGGGTGTGTTTACACATTGTAGATTAGATTAGTGAGATTCTAGAGGTAGGTGACCTGTAGTGCCTAAAAATTAGCTTATTCAAGAAGGAAAGTACCTTTGTAATACACATATTTCTCTGTTAGATAAAAAGTGCATGTTGCTACACATTTTCTATTTTCTGTATGAGCCGTGCTCCACTCTTTGTGTAATTATCTGCTAGAATGCATACTCTGCATGTGTTTTTAGTTAAAATTTCTTAAAACACGGTCTTAAAGTCTGCATATTTTCAGCCTAGTCCTTTAATAACGCACATAACTAGCATGTGTCCATTGTGCATGTGGAATATCTATTTATAATATATATTTTCAACTATTTAACTTAGAGATTTTGGTAGCGTGTGTCATGACTAATGTTTTTTTTCCTTTTTTACCATTAAATATGATAAACTAATACATATGAAGAAAAACTTCTAGTTTAACTTTTTAACTCTAAGAAATAAGGCCTGTGTAGTGTTTTGTAGGGGGAACTATAAATGAAGTGAGTTTTTTTTTCTTCTTGCTACTTTTTTCAGTGTGGAAACAAATGGTATAAACTGAACCGGAGAACACGTCTTCTCTGGAAAAAAATGTTGTAGCATCTTCTTACTCTTTGTTCTCAGATTCCAGTTATTATCACATATGTCATGGTATGGTTCTCAAGGACACCCAGTGAGATGAGTGGTACCTTATACCGCCTGCGTGATTCCCTCCCTCAGTGGCCAAGGGGTTTCTCGTATGGAAGCGTTTGTGATCTTTTCCTCTTTGATTGTGTTTGTTGCACAATGAGGCTGATCACAGCCGGGATAACAGCCTGGGCTTTGTTGGGAAGTGCGATATAATAGGCCTTCTTAGCAGTTTCTACGCAAACGCTTTTCCCCTAGCTCCCACTGGTGCATGTAAACTACTCTGCAAACAATGAAACACTTAAGTGACATGCTCCTGTTTATTTAAATAACTTTTATGTCTGCTAAGGACTTGTTCTTGGTAAGTCCTTCTTTGAAGGCCCAAAGTTTGCTTTCAAATTGTACCTGACTTACAGCTTGGTAGTAACAGGAGTACAATATATGTGCACTTTTAGTGAAACTCTTCACTGCAAGACCCACAAAGCAGTACCTGACCTCCAAAGACCTCATCTGGCCCCATTTTTCCAGCACTGGTACAGCACTTCGGCTGGATCCTCAAGGAGAGCATGAGGACAGGGAGAAAATGTGCCTACCGCTTGTGCCTGTGGAGAGAATTAGGAAAATACTTGATGGCTGGATCACTTATCCCTTCTGCTTCGTATAAACGCTCTGTGGCTACAGCTGCAATAAAAGGGAAATTCCTAGGTATCCTTGACGCTGTTCCATTGCTCCTAGTAACACTGGAAAAGTCAGGCCACTGCTGGGCTTTGATCGCTCCTAGGGTACAGAAGGAATGCCAGCAGCTGCTCCGGATTATCCTCCCGAGGCTTCCA
>NW_009209095.1:5000-5295 GCF_000690835.1 Fulmarus glacialis
GAGGCACGGGGGCTTCCCTGCTGGGCTGGCCCGGCGATGGCCGTCCCGGTCCGACCCTGTCCCCGTTGCCACCTGGGAGCAGGCACAGAGCCCGGGGCTGCGGTGTCACCTCGCACGCACGCTGCCGCAGCCCTTGCGCCAGGTGCGGGGGGGTGCCATAGGGTGCTCTGCCAGGGCGGGTGGTTGTACAAATAGCGAGCGCCCGCCCAGCAGTTTAACCCCGCTCTTGTTTGGATTGTAGTAGCCAAACGCGTCTGTGGTGGATGCTGTATACCAGAGGCAGCAGCCACGCGGG
>NW_009209095.1:5328-5558 GCF_000690835.1 Fulmarus glacialis
CGAGAGCCAAAACTAGCCGGGCTGTTTATGCACCCCCACCGTGTTTCCCATGGCACAACAGGAGGGCAGCCAGCACTAGCAGTACAGCCCCTAAACCATGCGCTTTTTCCCTTTGGGATCCATTTCAGGTGCTGAGAGGCTCTGTTAGCCTCCAGGGAGTGCTACTGAGGGGCTGAAAAGCCCTGTGGAGGACCAGGAGCTCCTTTAGAGGACCAGGAGCTGTCAGGAGA
>NW_009209095.1:5571-24782 GCF_000690835.1 Fulmarus glacialis
GAAAGAGATGCTCTGTTTGAAAAGGTAATCCTCCTAATCCTTTGGAAAGGTAATCCTCTAATCCTTTACCAGTGTCATTTGCTTAGGCACTGTCTCATGAGCCTGCTGTCTTTTGGGCACCGTCCTCATGCTCGAGTTCGGTCTTAGCAGGGCTTGCAACGAATCAAGCCAGAAGCCGGCTTATTTTTTTCCCCCGGTCTGTTTACTGATGTTATCACTTTCTTCTAGCAACAGTATCTCAGTTTCTGCTCCAGACTGCCTCTGCTATGGCACACGCACAACCCTGGAGCTGGTGAGCACTGTCTCTCAGATCGCCGGGCAAAGGTCGGTAGCTGCGTGGTGGCCTCTGGATTCCTCAGATACCGACCCTTGTCATGTGGGGAGGCATTAACCTTTGGCCCTGAGTAAGCGTCCTCGTATCTCACCTCATTTAGTCTGGCCTGCTATTTGATCCTGTCCAACATAAAGCCCTTTCCTTTGGCATCCTGCAAATCTAAGCCCCGTCTTGATGATTTCCAGTATGCCGTCCACCTGATGCCGGTGGAAAATTCCCCGTGCATTGCGCCCAGCTCTGAGCAAGCGGTGGCAGAAGGGGCAGCCCGAGAAGAGGTGGCCATGCGTTCACAGCCCCTCTCCCTTACTGAGGCAAGGGGGACGGAGGAGACATGGTGGCTCCCTCCATGTCAGCTCTCTTCCTCACACAAAAGAGGGATAGCCACCGTGGGAAGATGTTGATACCGCCTGTGTCATGCGACTAAGGTGTTTTGGGGGTTTGAGGGTTGGTTTTTCTTTTTTCTCTCCTGATTCAGTGCGAGTGACTCACCGAGAGGGCCATGCCCCCGTGTGAGTCCCTTACTTCAAATCAGGCTCTTGGAACAGAGTAAGAAGCATCTCAGCATGTTCCAAAAACGTGACATTTCTCTCGGGACCATGTGCAAAATGCACAACGTTTTTCCACAGCACACCACCTAGCAAATGGTCTTGAGATAAAACAGGAGGGAACAGGCACTTGCAGTTTCTTTCCGCTATCTTGTGCTGTTCAAAAGGGTGAAAGCAACACAGGCTTGGAGATGAGGGTCCCAAAGTGGCTGGTCCCCGTCGACCGCAGCACTTCCAGCTTCAAGTCCCCACCGGGGAGGCTCTTCCTTTGAAGTACATCTCCCTTGGGCCAGAGCCAAGGTCAGGAGGAGGAAACTATTAGCTCGTAAAGAGAGCCCTGCAGGTCAAGTCTAACAGCCTGCTGGTTTCTTTGCTTGCAGGTATTTCCTGTGGATACTTTAAAAAAAAGAAGGTATTGTGGGTTTTGCTGGTGCCACCTGCTAGAGGGCAATGTTCTCTGTAAGCAGGAGCAGGGAATTTAGAAGAGCAGGCTTTAAAGCATCCCACTGATGCATTTTAGTCTACCTGCACGCTTTTTAAAGTGTGCCAGAGTGCTTTAGAAGGCCAGATAAGGTCAGCTTTGCGTAGGTTAGTCCTTTTCCTGGAGCTGCCATGCTGGAAGGGGACCGTCTCGGCAGCCGGGGAGGAGGGCAGTGCTGGGGGGAGCAGAGCGGCACTGCCAAAGGATGCGAAGTCCCACTTGAGCGTCTGCGCTTTAGGAACAGAGGTTTTATCGGGGCTGGCGGGACTTACAGCTGCGTTCAACTCTTCATTCCACATTTAGTACCAAGGTGCTGCACACTGACCGCAAGGTGTTGTTTTCCTCTCAGTACCCTCTCAATTTGCAATGGCCATTCTTTTTGTCTGCTTTGCAGCGGAGGTAAAAAATTTCTTTTTTCATCATTTGCTTTTCTTTTCCCACATTGCCACTGAATTTTTGATGTTCACATGTACATCGGCAGATTGGGAAATGTCCTGATGTATTGTGAAACTCGCTTATCGTATTCTGCCAAGATCTACTAGCCTATCGCTTGTCTTCCATACCGCCTTGCCCGTTTGAACTTCATTGTCGAGTTTATTCAAGCTTATGCCCAAATAGCTGCCTTTTGTGAAAGGCCCATCCTTCCACCCTACCACTTTTCCTTGCCTCATGTCATCTTGTGCAATGAGGCAGCATGATGTTAAACCTCCTCTCTCCAAGGCGTTGTGTAGCATCTCTGCAAATCGAATGGTAGCGATCCAATTTGGGATTAGGAAATGGAGGCAGATGAACAATTCCTCGTTTGCCTAAGACTGGAAAAACAGTCAGGGCAGAGCTGGGGCTAGAAACCAGAATAAGTCATGGGGCTGCCTGTCATAACAAGAAAGGGGAGTTTGCAGCAACTTCTTTTTCTGAGATGATTTATTAAATCTTCTGTAATTAGTTTAGTAAACAGTGATAGGTGGGAAAGAAAGGACAAAATGTTCTCTTGCAGCTTCCATAGGTTACTTGGTAGCTCTCATAGCCATAAGGGATTAACGGTGGCCCTAGGGTAGGATTGTACCATAAAACTTTTATTAAATGTTTTAAATAGCAATTAAAGAGACATTGCCAATTTGAGCTTTCTAAAATTTTGCAAAGTAAATTTTTTTCCATTGTTGTCAAAGCACCTTTTAAGTGCTAGATCCTGAAATTTTTAATCATTTAAAAAAAAAAAGCTACATATGCTCTGCTGATGCTGACCCTATACTGTGACAGCAATTCAACTAGTTATGCACAGTACTGTTGTGGGCAGGCAACAAATAAAATGCTCCACAGTGGAAAATCATTTTTCCTAGCTTCCTTAATTTATAGAAGTATTTTAAATCTTACTTGTAGCCTCAGTAAGTGACATTTTAGACAGGAGGGTTTGGGTTCTCCTCCCAATTTGATGATGTCTCTTTCAGATAGGCCTTCCTGAAAATGATCAAGTCTCCAAACGGAGAAATGAGAAAATCCTTTCATGAGCGTAATAATAATTGATAGTCCATATGTCTGAATTTCATGAAAATTGGCTTTCATGAAAAACCAAGCTGCCATTTCAGGTATATTGTTCTGCTTATTGTAGACATGGGTGTAAAATGTCCCTTTTTTTCCATGGAGAGCATTCAGCCTGGATTTTCAAGGAACAAGCAGCCCTGTGAAAGGAAAAGGCTCTGCAGGGCTCAGTGTTTAGGGTAGAAAGGAGACAAGTGGATGTAGGTGCGGTCACAGTTGGCTTTCGTAGGTAACGATGTACTTGCAGCAATATGAGAAATATGCAGAGGAACTACAGGGAGTCATTGATGCCGGGCATAGGATTTGCCTTGAGTTTCTTGCAGCACAGGCCAAGAGACAGAGTGGGAATAAAAGGTTGGAGGCTGCCAGAGCCCTGTGCTCTCCTTATCTTCATGAGGTGCAAATCTATCCCTTGGGATATAATCTTGGAAATAAAATAAGTACACTTGAGGTTACTGCGTCCGCTCAGTGTGAAATAAGATAAGGTAAGGAACAGCTTTTTAGACTAGATAACTTTGTTGTGACATTTTACTTCACATTTTGATTTTGAAACAGAAATTACTTTTGTTGGGATCAATCAAAATGAAAAGTGTGCATGCTCTTTTAACTGTCTCCTCTCTCTCCGGGAAGCAGTTGATTTAATCTACACTTCATTCCCTGCTTATGCTTGCTCCTTGCCAGATCCACACATATCTCTTTACTTTTAAATTCCTTTTCAGTTGTTACTGTGATTGAAACTCCAGGATCCTTGCTCTTTAGAAAGGAGCCTGTCAGGGCATCTCTCGGGCTGCTGTAGCATCCTCTGAAGGACAAAAGCATCTCCTTGGTACCTTGGTACCACCTTGGATGTGGTCTACCTCTGTCTGTGAAAGGACAGCAAAGGCTGGGGCAGCAATACCTTGCCCCTCCTGCCCAGTCCATTTACAGGATGCTCTCGGTGCCCATCCTCAGCTCTGCACGTTGCAGAAGGTGGACATGTCCCTGCAACGTGCCCGGTGATCTCTTGCATGCTTGCAGGTCTGATGCGTGCCTTGGGGAGCCCAGGAAGGCTGGGGGTGAGGGAGCCTGGTCTCGCAGCTCGTTGTTCACCCCCAGCTGGGACCCGGCAGACCTTTTTTTTGGCTCTGTTTTGTATAAATCCTCATCGCCCTAGCACTTCATCTGATGTGACTAACACGCATGGTTTTTCTCTGCTCTTTCCCCTGAGGAAGGCGGGGGGAGACTAGTGTGGGCAGTGCAGTATTTCTGCTTCGGTCTGGTTATTTTAGAAACAAACTTAAAAACATATGTTCATTTCAGTTCGTTTATGTGACAGAGACAAGGTCGAAGAGATAGGCCTGGAAAGTGGAGCTGAAACCTCCCTCAGAGCTGGGCTGTGTTCAGGGATCCTGTTACATGGAGTTTATTGCAGGCTGGTATTTAAATTCATTATAGCCTGCCCCATCATTGCATTTTTAAAGGTCCCTTTCTTTTAGAAATCTCTTCATTTTGTCTCCTTCTCCTTTGTTCACTTTCCTCATTTGTTGTTCCCTTCAGGACAATTTCATTTTTCGAAGTACCCTCTGTTCTGCAGAAATCATCATACATACTATAGAAACACTTTTGTACAAATATTGAGAGTCCCAATTTTTTCCTTATCTAGATCCTTGTTGTGTTGCATCTTGTGCCCTTGCTCCACAATTCCCATCTAAATTTCCACTCTTGTCGAGGCAGTCTGTACCCCTGAAGTACATACGTGTTAGTAAGGCAGCAGTTGGGGTTGGCAGGAAATGGTGATGGAAGATTTCCTCATGAAAAGGTCAGGATTGGCACGTCTGGTTTTCATTCTTCATCAAAGCAAAAGGAGAGTTTTATAAATGATGGTGGGAAGAAACCTGAGGAGGGGAGATTTCGGGAGATAAAGCCCTGCCTGGTGGGGAGGGAGGTGAAGGGGCAACTGGCTTCAAGTCACAGCTCGGGTGGACCTGGATGTAGACCTGAAGCCCCTGCCCCTGTGAGCCTGCTGGCTGGGGCTGCTCCTGTCTTGACCAACGTTTAAAGAGTTAGAAAGTGAGAAGAAAAATAAGAAACCAAATGGTGATTAACTTAATCATAAGAGGAGAGCGCCTGGGTGCGATGTAGGAGACAGAAGTTGAAGCCTTTGCTGAAATCTGTCACAACAAGGAATTAAACTTTCTCCAGCACCGTAATCCCTGCGGCTGCCGGGGCTCATCCTGCTTCTCACCAGCCAGACCTTCCCTGGGGCTGGGAATGTGCAGCAGCTCAACTGTTTCTCCTGGGAAAAAGTTGCCACAAAGTGCTTCCCATCACTCCTAGGAATGCAAATGGGATTTGATGAAGACAGCTGTTATTTGGTTATACCTCCATGCAACATCTGACGGTCTTTTGTGCAAATATAATTAGAAACTTGATTTAAAAAAAAAAAAAAGGCAAATCGGGATTTCCTGAGGGGTTTTGGTAAACTCCTGCACTTTGTTACTGTGGTGACGCTATGGAAATATGATTAGTGGGGCCAGGGAGAGCCTAAGCTGGCCACGTTTGTGAAAAAAGCTGAGATTTTTGATAGGAGCACATGGTTTGGAGCACTCCTTTTTGCTCTTCCTCCTAGTGATATTGGTGGGCATTTAGTTGTTACTTTTAATCGGAACAGGATCCAGTGTATAAAACATGATCAGTCCTCCACTAACTAAACACTGCAAAACATCTACTCAACCACCTCTGAAATGTCTGAATGTAAGTAAAAGTGATCAGAGGCCTGTTTGTTGCTTGGAGAACGTATTTGCCACAGTGGACTAATAAACTTTCCCAGATTTTATTCCTTAAAAAAGTTAATTAAATAAGAGGTCAGTCCCATTTGTAAACAAAGCTGTCTGAATTTAATGTTAACGGAAAGCATCAGGGGCTTTTACAGTTTTTTTCCCTGTGGCTGAGTGCCGGTAGAGCACTTGCTTTTTAGAAAACTTAGCACATATGATTCTTTTTTATTAGAAAATAAACAGAAAGCACATGCCAAGCAGCAGCTTCAAAAGGTCCTTGCTGCAATCAGTGCTAGAGCTGTGCAAGAGCCTCCTAATGAAATGGGAAAGCAGACAAGTTGTTTTCAGGCACTTTGGTAGAAAGCCGAAGCTCTGGCCAGCTTAGTGAAAGGTTTATGGACCTTCTGGGGAGTCTCCGCTACCTTTAATGAACCTACACTGATTTTTTGCTGCTTCTTTGAAACCAAGTGAAAATCAATAGTTTGAGGATTCAAACCAAACAGAAAAGAGGAGAAAGGGACACTGTTAGGATGGGAAATCTTGTACAGACACCTGCAAAAACCAAAGCAGCTGCTTTTTTTGTTGCACTGGCAGGAACGCTGTGCAGAGGGCGGGGAAAGAGGTCGCCTCCCAAACTTTTGGGTAATGACATCCTACTCGCTTCCCCCCTACCCCGTGGCTGATGTCGGCAGCGCTGCGTAGTGCTGTTCACATTATCTGCCCAAACTAGAGGTCTGTCAGGCACGCGAGCCCCCTGCAACACAGCGTTAGGGCCCCAGCCTGCACGAGCTCGACAGCCGCAGCGGTGGGGTTACCTCTTTCAGTTATCCCGAATTGTTTTGCCATGGCAGTGCCAAGTTTAGCATGGGCTAACACCCTGCTTTTTAGGCAGGACCTGTAGCTAGGGTACCATCATTTAAGGCTAGCGTGGATACCTCTGTGTCTGGAGTGCTTCGTACCCCGCGCCCTGTGCCTCCTTTGCTTTTTATATAGCGTACCGGCTTGTACCCGGTGTATCATTTTTAGTACAACAACGCTTCCTAGATGCTGCTGTAACTAGAGATACCCTGACCTTACAGTCACGTGCTGGCTATTTCTTGTGCCAAAACAAAAAGCTAAGAAAATAGAAACTAAAAGGATAGAGCAATCACTGGATATGTATTTGCATTTCTTTCTCCTGAGCTTGTAAATAATCTAGTTGGTGGCAATGTTTCTGTTTGGGGTTTCTGCTTCGTTTCTGCTTGGTAACTGGGCTTGAAGAGGCTTGGGGGTTTTATTTGCTTTTTCAAAGGAGAGAGAAGAAAGATAAGAGGAGGTTGACTGAGGCTGTCACGAGGCCAGTGAAGCTGCAGCGCACGGAGGACCGGCTGGAAGCACGGCTCGCTCTTCACGAGTGCTTAGGGAGGCAGCGTCGTTCCCAGACGGGATGGACAGCTAGCAGGGAAGAAGAGGAAAGCACAAAAAATACTCTGCACTCACATGGGCAGGTTTTCCTTGGGCTGGCCTTCAGTCCCCTGTGCCCATCACCTTTCCTAGGCAAGCCTGTCTCTCTGGGCTCGTGTAAAAAAGAGCTACACCCTTTTAATTAAAGCTGTGTGTTTAAGCAGCTTTCCAGTAAACTAGTGCAAGTGCCTGGACTCTTATTTCAGCATGAAGGTGGATTAATTTTTTTTTTTTTTAAATAATCGAATTTTGAGTTATTTTAGCTTAGGTAAATCAATTAAGAGCAGACTGAAATTAATACAGCATTTTCACACCTCCTCAAAAAAGTTTGTGATACGGTGTTTAGACTTGTAAAAAATTGTGCCCGGACAAAGCTTGACAAACTGTGGTTCCTTTCCAGAAAGGTGAAAAGGAATAGATTTCCCTTGAACCAGGTCTTCTGGACCTGGTTTTGCAGAGTGATCCCCAGGCAGTCTCTGCTGTGTCTCACTGTACCCAGGCTCCTTCCTACTATATCAGTGTTGTGGTCTCTTATAACAGCTCCCAAGATTTTAGCTTGTGACCTCTTAAAGAACCAATGCATGTTCCTCTGCAGAGAAATGCAAGGATGCATGGAAATTTCTGACATTTGAAATTTCATTTCAATGTTCAAATTTTAGAAATGTATTTGTATTAAGTAGCTGACAGACTGTTGAGGCTGAATAAAAATCACTGGAACATTAGCTTGTGTGGGAGGGTGGCTTCTTGCATGTCCTACCAGATGAGGAGGCCTCGTGGTAGCCCAAAAGCTCGTCTGGAATCACCTGCCGAAGGGACACAGCTTTTGTAACGGCTGCGGCTGCCTCTTGGCTATGAGAGAGCTTCTCTCTCTGAGAATCAGAGCCCTTTTCTTGCCCACTCTGTCTTCCAACCAAACAGCACGAAACCTAAACGACGCCGTACAACTTCCCGAGTGTTGTGATACGCGTGGATGATGTTGCCAGCATTGTTCACGCGAAGCGGTCAGGTAAGTGGCGGGACTCTGCATGCGGCGTGTCCCCTCTGTATTGTCCCACAATGGCCCGTCCCACCCGACCACCCTGGCAGGTGAATGAACAGCAGCCGTTCATTAACGCCGAACAGAGATCCGGAGCTGGCCATAGGAAGCAAAAGCCCTAAAGCACACTGCAGTAGCCTTGTTCTCCCTTTACAAAGCTGGTCTCTGTTAAACTACGGTATCGACCCGCGCTGGCGTACAAACGCCTTTCGTTAGGGTTTGCACACTGCGTTATGTGAGGCTGCAGTTAAACAGCAAACGAACAAAACCTGCTTGTGGTAATTTACTTTTTAATGGTATGGGAAGTGAGTATAATCAGGGAAAAAAATGATTGAGGTGATTATGCCTAATTGTAGTGCTGGAAGGAGCGGGATGCTCGGGCGCTGAGGTGGTGGCTTTACCGGTGACTCCGGAGGAGATGGATTATTTGCAAAATCTCAGCCTGACTTGGCTCTCCCAGAACGCAGCCCACTCCTAAGACACAGATCCTTACATGCTTAATAAGGTGTTAAAGCAGAACTGGAAATGTTCATTCACATTCCCCTGTTCTGGATCATTTCATTGACCGTCTGGTGCCTTTTTTTTTTTAAAGACACTTTTGTGTCCTGCACATGACTTTCTGCTTACCCTTTGGGCCCCAGTTTGGCAGGGTGCCTGGGAATGCGCTTGGTGTCCTGTCCCTTCCTAACTCAGCAAAACACTGAAGACGGTGCGTAACAATAAGCCGTCGTGTTTCCGCTCCCACCTCACCGGGAGAGCCTCATCCTACCAGCTGCTAGAGCAGCCTTTGGTTGGAAGGTGGGAGAAGGATGCGAGAGTTTATACAAACAGCGCTTTTATTCCCAGGGAGGTTTTTAACATTTGTTTTGGTGGCTCGCTCAGATTTGCATGCTGGAGTAGCGATAGCAGCCTGGCATCAAAGCGGTAGGAGAACGAGCTGTTCAAAGAAAAAAATAGTTCCTTTCATGGGTCCAAGCAGAGTTACTCTCTGACACCGAGAGCTGAAAGACTTCCCAGGTGAGCCTCCGTTTCTCCTGTGTGTTAGTGCTACAATTATGAATGTAGCTGCGTTTTGCAGTGTGAAAATTCAGTTCATCTGCTTAGCTGGAGGAAAAGCGAAAACCCTACCCTTTCTGAACTGACCGGGGTGAAGGGGCATATTTAAAGCTGAAGAAGAGCTAGTAGCTGCGAAAAGTGTCTGCTGGAAAGTGAAACCCAAGAAATTACACTGAAAAAACATCGAATTGCATATATTTTTCGTACGCTGTGTGTGCATGGATGTGATAGAGAGAGGGAGAGGAAGGACGGATCCGATACCGACCGTATTTAGTTTAGGAGTGAACGCAGCGGAGGCCGTAATTACAGACTGATTTAGGAGTGAGTTTAAGTCTGTCGAAGGAAACTGGTGTAAATGGCTGCGGGTGCACGTTTTCCACACGGGGCAGCAGCCCTGCTGCCGCCGCCGCCATGCTGGGGACCCGTTTGGCAGCAAAGCTGCGCCACCTCCAAGCGGCACAGACTAAGGCAGCAGAGCCCATTTCCACCAGCACCGTGGCATCTCCCATCCGACTTGTGCCAGGAGAGATATTTTGGTGAGGGGATGTAGCTGGGAGCAGGCCTTGCTGTGCTGGCACAACACTGCTGCATAAACTAACTAATAAGCTAAACCAGCTAAACTATTTTAAGTTTAATTTGTTTAAGTGGCCTTTTACAGTAGCGTGAGTATACATTGCTCTTAAACTGAATCTTCTAATTGTACTTCTTTGCATGTCTTTCGCTTTGTCATGTTGATGAAGTTCTTATTTGGTTTATTTAGCCAGCGTATTTTGGCTAACACTACATTGTCCTCTGCTCCAGGAGGCCTCTTTGGTTCAGGTGCTACCACAGCTTCTCTAGGAAGCAAGCCAGGATTTTTCTGGTCGTCAGAGTGCATTTGCATTTGTTCACTGGTGGTGTTCTTCCCTTATCTCTGTTTGTATTATGTTACCATCCAGGACATTCCTGCACTTGTCCTGTGTTCGTACGGTGCCCAGAAGATGACACCTCTGTGAGCTTGTGGTCTGTGTGAGGGACAAAAAACCCCAGAGAGAGTTGCTATAAAGATCTCAATGCTGTATTTTGTTCTCCTAAGTGAAATTGCTGCTGTAGGTCTTTCTACATGCTGAAGTAAGGAATCCATGTGAAAGTGTCTTCACTCCATGTGTGTTTATCATCAAAGACCTTCAGGTTTTGTTTGACTATTTTGATGTGTCCAGTTTCTTATCTGATGCCTTCTGGTTACCTTTCTAATTCAGGGACAAAGTCCAAAGAAAGATTGGCATCTACTTAGGGAGGGTGGAGTTGGCAGAGAAATGGGTTAGCTCTGCCCCCTTTTTGATCGGAAAGTTGTCCTTGTAACATAACCCCAGCTGAGGTCTGAAAGAGAAAGCGTTCCTGCATCTCCTGCAACTCCTATTGTCACAGTCCCCAGAAGGAATATATCTCATTTTAAATTAGAGGGGCAAGACTGCTCCTGCTGTGGAGCTGTGGTAGCACAGGTGATGGGGCTGGGGCGCGTGTTCAGAAGGAGAATCAACTGCAGGCAAATGTCTCTTGGGGCTGCTTTCATGACCTGTCATCAAGGACGTCCAAGGTTCGAGGTCCCACAGCATCCCCAGATACTCCGCTCCACTGTTTCATCATCCCTACTGCTGGAAAACAGTCCCTCAGGCTTCACCTGAATCTGCCTTCTGTGATTTAAAGGCTATTACTTCTTGCCCTAACCTGCCAAAACCCCCATGGTGTATATTTTATGTATGCTCTGCCTGCTTTAACGTAGAGCATTTGTATTTCTGAGGGAGCACAGAAGACAAGAAAGTCAACTCACGCCTCGCAAGGTAACTTATAAGCCTTTCTGGCTGAGCAGGGCCTTGACTGGAAGACAGAAAACTCCACTCTTACCATACCAGTATAGTTTTAAAGCACCTAAGGGTGTCCTGCCTGCTAGTATTTAATGAGTGGCAACGCTTGGATACTGTGAAAGGAGTATCAGAAGGTTTATTATAAGGAGCTTGTGTTTTCTAAATACACGCTTGCGATCTGCCATCCGGCAGGACCAGGAACAGCAATAATTCTGCAACCTCGTTCAGGTGAGGGTGAGCAACCATGGGTGCATACCAGAGTCAACAGTGAAATACCTCAGCACAGCAAGACAGCAGGCAATCTTGTGGTCATTATTAATGTGATATTTATAATTATGTCCAGGTAATTAGCACGATGAGTTATTCACAATATTCCCTTTTGATAGAGAGAATATTGCACTTATGTTAATGAGAGGGGAAAATGAATAGGGAGGAGGTTAATGGTGGTTTCTTTAACTGGAGACCAGAAAGAAAATCCTCTCTGGGGTCATTTGCTCTATTCTCCTGACACTCTGCCAGAGCAGAATTTACCTCGGCTCTCAACTGCTCCTTCTATTCCAGCTTGAAATGCCTGAAGTGATGGTGATGATGTCATTCTTGTGAGCTCTGACATAAGGTGCAAGTGAGTATCAATCTCGGAAGATGAACACGGCTCTCAAACAGGTAAGTCTCCTTGAGAACCAGGTTAACACCTTTTCAAATACCTAAACAACCCACCTCAAGTGGCCGTGCAACAGCCGATTTTTCCGTGTTTCACCAAAGCTGCAGGAAAAGCAGTGCTTTTGGACAGCATTCCACAGCCATTGCTTTGATTTTGGAAAATTCATTTTTAAAAAAAATATAATTCTAGTGAGCTGAATAAAGCTGAATTAGCAAATCACAGATACCCAGAAGGAACAGTGTCCTGTTTATAAGGAAAGAATGGTCAGACAGCTGGGCCACAGGCCAGGTCATGCCTCCTAAACATATTTTATCTAACCTCATGTCACAGGCAGGATGTGGGGAATGTAAGATTTTCTCTTCTGAAAGGTAAGGGCCATTCACAGAGAGCATGGACTGGCATCACTCCCTCGACAGCTGCTTTGCTTTACACCAGCTGAACCTCGGCTTCTTAATTAGGGTATCAGAGGAAATTTCCAGACCTGCCGGGATCAGGATTGGAGCAGATCCACCTCTGTGGCTTTCCCTGGGCAGCCGAGAAGGCGAAGGCAGGCTGCGACCAGGCCTGAATGGACCCATTCTTCTCAGCCAAGTGCTAACGCTTGAGGTATGTCTCTGCTCGGCAAACACGGGGTGTGACTGTAGCACATAAATCATGCGTGCAGCTAACATGGTCTAGAAACCACGAGGCTGTAGGTAGAGACCCTGGAGGGTCCTCGCTCCTGCCGCTTGCACTCACACGCCCGTGCTGCTCTGCCCTGGCTGCTGGTGTCGCATCGGGTGGCTGGAAGAAGCCGTCAGGGCTACAGAAGCACCTCTGCTTGGTTGGCTGGAGCTAAGGGGACGTCCAGTGGTGGTGTTTTAAGATCCAGATTTCCATGTAACTAGAGGCATCTAGTTTTTCCACTGTTGCTGCAGCTCCCTCGAAAGTGATTTCATGAAGGGCAGAGGCAGCAGTGAGATTAAAGGTATCTCGGGTCATGTTTCCCTCCTGAAAGAAACTCCCAACTTTAATTACGGGACACAGGCAAAGTTCAGCTCTTAGTCTCTGTGCGGGAATCCCTGTGATGGTAGTGGGGCTTCCAAATGCAAAATGGGCATAACTGGTGCAAAATGATGCTGTCTTCCTGACTTGGCCTGATGGGTTTTATATGGCCTCTGTCTCTGCACACTGAGACCCCAGACCATAACCAAAAGCAACTTAAACTTTGTAGTTTGAATTTTGTATGTGAATACACAGAATATGTAAGACATTCATGACTGACTTAGGCAGTGCAGTGAGATCCTGCTGTATAACACAGACATGAGAAATTGGTTGCTGATTTCTCAACACTGTGCATTGATTTTCTCATCTATCACATCCCCTTGGACAATAGTTGGGGCCTTAGCATGGGGTAAAACTAAAAGAGACAACACTGTATCCCCCTTATCCACATGCTTATATACTGCTGTGACTACAGCAAATGTATGTAACTACAGGTAGCAATGCAAGACAACACAGTGAATAAATATTGAAAGGATATTAAAAGAGGATCGCTAATATCATCGTATTTTCTTTTAGGATTTACAAAGATTTTTTTGGTAAATATTATGCTGTTGGTGGTAGGTTTGCTCTGAGGGAATGTGCTCGCAGAAAGACAACTCTTTGGCAAAATGATCTTTGAGGCCGTGCCAATAACCAGTGGAGAAACTCAGGTGCAGCTCCCAAAGGGATGGTCCTCCCTGATGAGCTTTATTGCAACAGGCAGATGTGATAATTGCTAAATGGCCTCTTCTTTCTTCCCAGTCTAAGAAATGCATCGTTTCCTCAATGTAAAGGAACTAATTATTTATTTCTTCAGGCTATTAAACCAAATGCAATGTATACGTGCCCCCCCGATGTGCTCTGGAATTGCTGCTGCTGCAGTCACAGCAGGGAAGGATTTTGCTGCTGCTGTTGCCATGTTTTTCTTGTGGCACATTATTAGACAAAGCTGTTTCTTGTTCTTGGGGTTTTTTTAATGCACAAGGAAACTTCTGCTCTAGCCCCCTGGCCAGTTTTCTCCTCTGAACCCCAGAATTCATTTCTTTGAATGTCTCTCTGCTATTTCTCAATAATTCTTTCTCTTTTTTTCTTTCTCCTAGCATGAGGTCTTTTTTTCCTCCTCAAACCAGTGACCAGCAGAAGACCTTGAATAAGAATCTCTCACCCTTAACCATCTAATTTATTTAGCCCAGACTTTGCCTTTCTGGCTTGCATGTGCTCAAGGCCAGTCATTACCTTGATTACAGAACAGCCCTCAGTGACGAAATAGCTCTGGTGCCGAGCAGGGAGCACAGGCAGAGCTCAGACACCTACCCTTCCTTCAGACAAGCTTTCATGCTCCTATGCTTGGAGCTGGATAAAATTCCCCATGTGATGTGCTGAAGTGGTTTCCTTTTCCGTGGATTCACAATGAAATGTGGTTTGGTTGTTTGTTTTTTTTTTTTTAAATTCCTTCCTTCTCACCTCCCAGATGTTTCCAATTGCTTATCTTTTGATTTTTGAAAATTTAACTTGTTCTTATTTAATTCTTCCCCATTCCTCCTCACTTACATTTTTGCCAAGACATGTACTAAAATCCATGAAAAGCAGATTTGTGGATGGGGGTAGCATTTTTTTTCCCCCAGTGAGACTCTCCCTGCCCTTGCTGCACAAGTGGAAGTTGTTTTAACTTCATCAGTTCCTGAAAAATAAATGGTAGTTGTATAGTCACCGGATTTCACTTTACCTTTTACTGTGTGGTGACTTTTCCAAGGCTTGTGAGATATTGAAGGGCTCTGCGATGGGAAAAGATAGCAAATGCCTTTTTCTTTGTATCAGCAAGTTCTGCAAGGGTGACTTTCCGTTGTGATATCCCCTCTTCTGGCCTTGCCTCACTCACATACACCAACTATTGCTACTGCGGGCTGCGCTGCAAACAGCAAACCCCTGAAGAAGAGGAGGGTCCCTCTAATTCGGAAGAAATCTTCCATTTTCTAGATACTCTTAGAGTGAATTTTGAAGTATCTTGTTGCTTTTGTGAAGGATTTTGTCATGTGCTACTTTGTGACACACTGCAAATCAATTTGAATTTCCCAACTCTTTTGCAGCGCGTCACTATTTTCCACGTGTCTCATGATTTGCAGTTGCAGGGTCTAAGCGAGGGTGGTACGTGTATGCACGATGGAAATCTTTTTCCTTCCTCATGACATGTCTGCACAGAGTGTGTATTTAGCGTGGGCGTGCTCATGTGCAGGCAATGTCTGTCATCGTGACTGTGTTTGCAAAAGTGATGCTCAGAAGACCTGTCAGTGGGCTTCCACTTGAACTGCCTCGCTGCTGCCGCTGCTGCCGCTGCTGCCGCTGCTGCCGCTGCTGCCGCTGCTGCTGCTGCCGCTGCCTCCCAAAAAAGTGGCTGCCGCTGCATCCCTGGCTGGTGCCGCCCGTCGCTTCTCCCGTGGAGCAACAGTGCCAACTGCTGGCTGCTGAGCCTGCCAGGGCCACCGGCTGGGCGCGGGGGCTTGCTCCTGTGAGTTAATTCTGAGGGCATTGGTACCTAAAACACAGCACCCCCTTTGCCGATGGTTTGGGTACTTAGCAGTAATATCTGCTAAGTTTGGTAGTCTTTGTTGCCATACCAAAATAATATTCCGTTGTGCGCAGGTAAGTCCATGCCGATTACCTTTCTTTGTGACATTTCTCACATTCATTTCAAAACTAATTGTTAATGTTGTTTTAAAGCTCTGCGTCTCTCCCGATTTCCCAGGGCTGGCAGCTCGGAGGGAGGAGAAGGTTTCTGCTCTGAGCACTGGAAGGGCCATGGAAGGTGTCGTGTGCTCCCTGGGATTTTTTTTAATCGTTCAGTTGTGACAGCAATTTGCCAACTACAAATTTGAGATGGTCATATGTGTTACGGCCACAATGAGTTCTGAGGAAAATGAGATGGTGGTTTACGTATTTCTGCACAGGGCACCACATAGTGTTTTTGGTCAGAAAAAAGGGAAAGAAAATGGGGAGAGGAAGAAAAAGAAGGCAATGTACAGATGTACATATAAGTTTCATTTTATTAGAATTTAAGTGAAATGCTTTAATAGAAAAAAATGCATTTTTTTTTTTTTCCCAAGAGAAATCTCAAACGGAAAAGACAGGTCTGTTTCTTTAAGAGTTTCCCATGAGAAGGTGTTCTCATTTTTCTTTTGCTCCATAATGCTTTGTCTTTGCCCTGTCTCTCTCCCTTTGTGGCCTGCGGTCCTTTTCTAGGGGCTTACAGTGTTTCCAGGAGGTGGCAGGAGATGGGACATGGATGGGGAGTAGGAAACTGAGGATGGAGGGGAAAAAAAAAAAAAAAAAGGGAAAAAAAGGGAAAAAAAAAAGATTAAGAAAGCCTTGCAGAGAAAGGGGAAAGAAGGTGAGTGGGTAAAGCAAGTAACCTGGGAGAGATGATCAGGGGGAAGTCTGCAGAGGAAAAAAAAGGGAGGGACAGGAGGAGACAGGCAGCCAAACTGAAAGTGAGTTTGATGAGTCAGGGTTTCTGTGGGTTTCTTGCACCTCCCAAAGGGCCATTTTCTACTTCCTCCCAGCCACAAATGTTCTTCATAATTTTTTTTGGAACAGAACATGAGAGGAAAACAAATAAATCAGCTATTCTTAAACATATGTGACAAGCCCAGGCTGAGGCACAGGTGGACTGCAGCCACGCGAGGTCTCTAAGTTGAGGTCGGAGAACTTTGGCCACCCAGCAGGTTTAGCACCGCTTCCAGTCCTCTGTTACTCTTTCACTCATGTGGGTTTTTTTTTTTCTCAATGCCTTCATAGGAAAGTCTAAACTAGGCAGGGGAAAAAAAAAAAAAAAAAGCATTTTGATGTTACCTTGAAAGCCAGGATCATGGAAACTCCTTCTGTGAAACTGAAACCTCAGGTTTTTGGAAGGGTTTTTTCAGGTGAAGCTTATAAATCCTACGACAGAAGTAGCTTCCAGGCAGCCTGTCACCGTAGCCCCATCTGGGAGCCCCGAGGGCTCTGCTCAGCAGAGGAGAAATTCTCTGCAAGTGCAGTGCTGCTTACGTCGTGGGTCCTGAGGAAATCGGGTGCTTTGCTAAATGTCAGGAGTGGGAAATCTGAGCAATCAGTCAGTTTTTCAAGTCTGTGATTTCCTGATTCCTGGGGGTGCTGGGAATGGTTTGAAAGTGAAATTCAGGTATTGTCTAACAACTCAGAAAGCAGAAGGCAAATAAACAGAAAAGGAGCTTTTAATTAAAGAAATTGCATTTGTTTCTAAACAAAACTCAATATTTCTGAGGTCCTGGCACATGTTTTGGGGACTTGTGCCTGAGTTTGAGCATGTTGCAAACATGACAATATCCCAAGCCTCTGCTGTTACTAGTTTTCACTTATTTACCTGTATGCTAGCCACATCTCTCCCAGATATGTTCACAGTCCTATTTTCTAACAATCTGCAAAAGAAAGAAGAGTTAGGACAGCAGAGGCTACTCTAATTCCTAATTTGGCTCCTGCATATAAGTACTTACGCAGGGTAAAAGCTATACCCAGTAGGAATGAGCCATATGTGGCTCCAGACCTCCCTAACTAAGCAGAAAACCGCTACTGCCCTGAGCTCAAAAAGTTTAAGGAGTTTGGGATTCTTGTTTCTTAGCAAATGCTTTTGAATATTTCAGAAAATTATTGTAATTATTGTAATAGGTGTAGGCGGAGAAAGAAACACTTGAAGCAGAACAAAATGATAACTGCATTACAGCAGAGGTGTGCTGCAAACACCTGCGAGTGCCACTCAGTCGACTTCTCTCATAACTCATTTTTATCTAGTTTTTGTGGAAGCGGGAGAATGGGGACATTAGTTTTGCCGGTTAAGTTGGTTTTCTATCAGGAGAAGCGAGTGCCAGACCTGACACAAGGAAGCGTGCAGGGGAGAGCAAAGTAAAACCATCCCTTTTCAGCGACAGCAAGCCGTTAGGTGGACCTAAGCCACAATGTGTAACTTCACCTCACTGTTTGGGAGATAGACAATCCACTCTTCCAAAAACCCAGCTGACCCTCCTGGCCTTTCTCTCTCCCCCATCTCCTCCCACACAGGACCCGTTTTGGTTTTCCACTTGCTGAAAATAAGAGCACGTTCGTATATGAGGATAGATTTAGTCTGATGGGCCAGCTACACTGTATTGACATTATATGCGTAGCAAGAATAAAGTTCTATAATAAGACTCGGTTTTGTTCTATAATAAGATGTTATTGTGATATTTCTGCTTTCAGTTTGGCTATTACATGACATTTAGCTGGATTCCTTCGTTGCATGTTCATTCTTTAAATCACCTAATTGCCATGTTTTACTTTAAATTGCTGAGTACAGAAAAGTTTTTACTTAGTGTTATAACCTCATTTCACAAAGGGTTTGTTTTTTTTTTTTTGTATAAAAGTTTTGTCATTTACATTGCTTGTTACGAGTCTTTCAAGGTCTGCCATTTTAGCATTTTATTTGTACCAATTATGGCTGAACCTATAAAATAACAGTTAAAATCTGTTCATTAAAAATAAAGAGAAAATCACAAATTTGGTCAACAGCAGGAACTTATTTGAGTCACTAAAGGCATGTCTGGAAGCCTGAGGGTGGGGAGCCAGCAGTGGCTGGAGAGCCACCAAAAAAAGCACAGAAACGATGGGAGATGTACAAGAACGGGACATCCCTTTTGGGGGAGCTGCTCCACTTGAAGAACCCCTGTAACAAACTTTTGAAGGTTATAAAAAATAAAATAACGTGCATGCTCTGAAAGAAAGAGAGATTAGGACTGGTTCTTTCCTACTAGCTTGTCAGCAGGACTCCGTACTGCTGCCCACCTTCCAGCTGGAGACTTGCAGAAATCTCCAATATGAAGCTCCCAATACACTCTGACTAGTGAGCGGTTAAAAGACCGCTCCCTGGGCTTTGTGCTTTAACACCTGTAGCATTTTCCTTCCCAGTGAAACAACTACCTGACAGGTCTGATTTGGACTCAGATGCCCTTGCATCTCCCCTCCTTGTCCCGAGCCACCCTTCCTTTCTTCCCCGAGTCTCCAGGGCTTGGTCTCTCCCTGCGCGCCGGGGGCCTGCACCTGGCTCCTTCACCCGGAGCACACACCACTGTGAGAAAAGCCATGCAGCCAGGCGTTGCTTGCGAAGGAAATTGAAATTCTGTGAAACTGATTTCTTCAGTATATACTGGTGTGTTTATAATGACAGTGTCTTGACTCTTTACTACTGATGTAAATAATTGAGCTGGATGTCACGCCATTATTTATTATGTTTTTTAATTAACCAAAATGAAAATCTTTCCAGGACATGTGGTTGCAATTTTCAAGAGTCCTATTCTAACCATGTTCTGATTTATTTTACTTTCACACAGGCATGCCTTCCTCCTAAGCTGTATGTTTCTCTGAATAAAGGGAGCAGGCTACATGTTTTCTTATCCATTACAGGCCTTTGCCACTGAGATAACCAGCCTCTTACTGCGAATACATTATTATATAT